>NW_010141328.1:6957-30931 GCF_000699245.1 Pterocles gutturalis | reverse complement strand
AATAATATAGGTAGTTCCTATTTTACTTACAAAAAGAATTTTAGTGTAGAATGTGTGTTTCATTAAATGTGGTAAGCTTGAAGTCATTAGTGTTTTACTATGTAATGATTATTGTATATTTAAATGCAAGCAATATAATGAAGCTTACTGGAAATCATGACAGCATGCTAGCTCTCAAGGTGTTTCAGTTTAATAAACTACTTCTATAGGACATCCTGGATAGTAAAATTTTGTGTAATTCGTAAAACAATGTCTATTTAAAAAAATACGCCTTATTAGAGCAAAAGCCTGGAGGAAAAAGAATTTTAGCTTCCATTCTTGGGTCTGCTGTGGATTTCCTGTGAATGAGGACAAGAATTTAGCCTTCCGCTTGCATTTGCCTTATCTTCAAACACTTCTCTATACGTAATCCTTTTTTCTCCTCTGTTTCTTAAAAATGGTTCTAGAGCCAGGATTGTTCCTTAAATGGGTTTGTGACAACTTGTATGCTTGCTGGTCCTACTTTTTCTCTTGACTATGAGCAGAATTTTAAATATTGCTGAGAACTACTTGTTTCTAAACCTATTCCAATTCCATATGATAGCGGGCTTGGCCTGATTTTTGGTTTAAAGCTGCCCCTTGTAAATAAACATAATCTATGGTTCGGGAATCACAGAAGATATACTTTATTGATTCTGGACTCCTTCTACTAGCCCAACGGGGCAGCATGCATTTTGTACATGCACAGTGTTAGTGACTGGTATTAGTTTATTCTATGTTTCCAGACAATCGATAGATATTCTGTTAATTCTCTACAGCCTTTGTGAAACTTAAAATTGAGTTGACATTGTAATGTTTATTAACATGACTCTGTGGAATACATTCCTGGAATGCTCAGCTCATTGGGTGAGTTCTCATGAAGGCAAAAATATGATCTCAGCCTAGAAGACCTGAGAAGCTAAGTGTAGGACAAAAAGTAAGAGGTGGATGTGACAGGTATATGGCAAAGTGAGAATAACTGAATCAGGTGTCATCCTGTAAGGTAATGTCAAGTGCCTGGTGGGTAACGTGATTTGTGTGTGTCTGAAGATCTCTGAATGAGGATAGCTCGTATGACATTCAGACGCAACAGGAGACAGTTAGTAATGTAAGTGGGCGAAGTTGGCAAATGAGCAGTCATGGTGTATCTACTAGTGAGACAAAGATAGGAGCTAATGACTTTACGTAGTTCATAGTGATTGATAAGGTACAAATATGCCAGGAAGCATGTTAGAAATCAACTAATCTTTCATCTGATGTAATTATTTTTTTATTTGTTTTTCTGCTTCCAAGTTACTTTGAACATGGAATTGTACTTAATTTTTGCTGAACTTCAAATCAAAATCAGCCAAAGTTAAAGTGACCATCCTAAAATAGATGTCAGTTATACGTTACATATTTAATCAGAAATCTTTTTTCAGGTGCCATAAACTAAATACTAATTTTTATTTTACTCTGTATCAGGAGGATAGGGACCATAGAGAGCTATTATCTTACAGTTCTGTTCTACTAAGTGACTATTATTAAGTTTCCTTTTCTTTCCTTATAGTATTGACTTTGAATTCCACCAAGTTATGACACACAAATGACAGACTAAGCAAGTGCTGTTGCATGTTCCTTAACCCATAACACTTGGTAGTTGATAAGAGTTGTCAATACTGGTGGATTCCAAAAACAGCCATTTGAAAGCCAGTTTCATGCTTCACTCTTATTAGAAGGAAACTAAGCTTCAGAGTTCTTAACCTTCTTGAAATTGATGAATTAAAAATTGTTACTGTTTATAAATTGGATCTACTTTATGGGGCTGCTAGGCTAGCTGTTTTTGTTGTATCGCTTTCTTCTTGTGATTAATGACATCAATAGGTAGTTTTAAATTGTGCTTAATTGAAAAAAAAAAGTTTTAAATTAAGCCATCCAGGTTGAATACATAACAATACACTAAAGACAGACAACTGAAAATGAGTCACATAGAAGTGATGACTCATTCAGCGGGTAAAATACCATATTAGTTTTAATATAATTGTACAGAAATATAAATTTTAAGTAGGATTTCCTTTGAAAGCACATTGACATTATCAGCATTTTTAGAAGATTGTTTGTCTTCCTGTATTTTTAATGTGTGCATACTCATTGTAAATATTAAGAATGATCGCTTTGCCTTTCTTTGAAAATTACTTTCAAGATATTTAAAAGAAAAACCATCTTCAAAGCATCTTTAGCTACAGTTGCACATAGGATTAAATGAAAACATGTAAAGCTTTGTAAAATGAGCCTGTTCTGAGCATTTCAGAAATAAGTTTCTTTTCTTCTGCCCCCCAAAGCAGAATTTCACTTCCTTTTCTCTAGTCAGCTGTGTTTGTATATTGCCACGAATTCTGGCTCTGTTCACCGTAGGGCTGTGTGAAGCTGCCTGGTGCACAGGGACAATGATTGCTGGAGGGTGTCAATAGCCCAGCCATTTACTGACAGCATCAGGTGGCATCAAGCCCTACCTGTAGCTGTGAAGCAGCTCTAATTGTTGCTGTGCAGAAATGAGACAAGTTCTTCCAGGGTACCTAATTTCCAGTTTTATGCTAATACTGAAATTTGAAGCACCTTGGTCAAGAACCCACAACGCAGTGGCTACATCTGTTGCATCCTCCTCTTGCATCTGTGCTGGAGGTGAGAGCACCAAACAACTGGAATGAGCAGGATGTGTTTTTATAGCTAGGGAAGAGTGAAATTCTTTGGATAGAATAGGAACTAGAACTGAGCTTTTAAATTGCAATTTTGCAATTACCTTCCAAACAAGGAATAAAGAAACTTCCAGCCACTGACAGTCAGATAAGATGCCATAGCTCTTTCTTCTTGCAAGGTCAACGTTCATCGCTGACTTAATATTGCGAATCTCACCAGTGAGGCACTTGCTAAAATTATTAGCTTGTAAATGTGCTTGTGTGAAAAAGTGTGATTAAATATGGTCCATGTGCTACTGCAATCAAGAGTGTTCCTGGATGAAGGGAAAATCAAACTAATGGTGGCCAAACCCCTAACAGTTTCCTATTATGTAGCTTAAAAACAGAGACATTATTTTATTTCTTCTCTTAATATCAGGATAACTACAGGTTTCTGGAAGGTATGGTCTTCATAATGTTGAGTTAAAAATTAGTTCAGATGAGAATTTAATAGGTTCCACAGTGTAGTGGTAGTGGCTGCAAGCTTTTAATTTGACATACTATGAGTAAAGGATGGAAACACAAATCCAGGCCTCAAATTCATCAGGATTTGGTTCTGTGTTTCAGAGTTGGGATCACTTCTGGTGAGCACTTTCTTTTTTTTCTTTTTTTGTTTTGTTTTGTTTTCTCTTCCCTCTTTGGTAACATTTTATTGTGTGCTCCAGGTTTAGTGCAAATATTAGCTCAAGGGTCTTTTGGAACATAGTTTTATTGTGTCATCTATTAACTCAGTTAAGATGAACCAAAGCAGTATATTATTTCTTATGGATTTTCAGTTTTTGCCTTCACTGCTTTACCTGTATGCATATTATCCTAGGCATCTAGTTTGAGAGTTCAGCACATGATAGTTAAACATACATTTTCAAGTTTGCAAATTAATTGAAATGTTGGAAAACTAAGATATTACTCAGTCTGAGAGTATATTCTAACCTAATGTAAATGAACAACTGTAAGACTGACTTTGCAATTGATATAATAACTTCAATAGTTTTTCCTCTGTCTTCAAAAAGCTCCTGTAATGTTTTCCAGCAAAGACTAGTTTATCTAACATATTCTGAATATACTTTTTCTTTTAATACTGACTTTTTTTTTTTTTATGAGCAGGCAATCTTTGGATGAAATATCTAATCATTTGGGGGGATTTTTTTGTACTTCCTTTAATTCCCTGTTCAAACTTTTCTTCAGTGCTCTGTTTATGATCAAACCAAACTTTTTCCTCCTCATCCTAATTCCTTTTAGAAATGTTCTCCTTTTTCAAGATTGAACTGTAAATTCTTAAAATACTAAACAGTTGGATCCAAATGGAACGACCCTCAAAACAATGTGCGTTTAGCAGTTACATTCGCATCATCTTAAATTATGTTGGTGAATTTTGATAAATAATTTTCCATAATGTGTACTTCTCTTTATAATTTTCTTTAATGGAAGATACAGCACTTAGCCTGTTATTTGTTCTTTCTTACCTAATTTCCAGACTTTACTGATTATATTCACTTCTAGGGCAGCAGAAATAAGATGTTCACCCATTTCCAAAGCAGCAGTGAAACCTAAACATCTTGTTATTGCACTTTACCCCGAGCTTCTCACTACACTTCTCTTTGCCTGGATAAAGTATGAGGACTCCATAACTTTCATTTTCAGACATCTTTTATACTCAAAATAACCAAGTTTAACTGAAACAGTGGGTCATTGCTAAGACAATGTAGGAATGCACTGTTAACACCTATGGAATCCGGTGCCAGACTACAGTCCTGAGCTGGAATTTACTTGCTTCTATGTGATTATATTCTTACCAGTGTTGATATTTCTCCTTTTTGTCATGCCTGGGAGTGCAAAAGAGAAGTCTGCAGTCTGCATGTAAATTATAGGTACTTATGGATCCTTCATCAAGAAAGATATTGTAGGAATGTAAATTATTATAATTATTGCTGGTATATTAATATATGACAACATGCCCCTTTTGAAGGGTGATGGTAATTTGAACTACTGGAAAGAATAAGTCAAAAGCCTTTTCTTCTTCTTATCCAAACACATGAATACTATGAATTTTACTCACAACTAGTTGCTTACTACAGAAAGGTATGTACTACTGCTTCTTATCATTAGTACAGCATAAGCTTCTGCTGTTCCCTGTTCTGTTGTTATTCCACAATCTGGAAGCAAATTATCAGGAAGGATTTTTATGTCATTAAGTACTGGGGTCTTTTTTCAGCAGAAATAACCGAAAATTAAGATTTTAATTTGTTCATTTACACTGTATATGACCAATTATAGCTTTTGATAACTAAATATTTTAACAAGCAACATGAATTTACCAATCTATGAGTTAGTGTAACCAAAATAAATGTAAAAAGAACCATATGCAGTCTGAACTATCTGATATGTAATTACTTTCACAATTAACATAATTTCAGTATAGACAAATATATTGTTAAACACTTCATTTACAAATATTTTTACACCAAGAAATGTTGACCACAATAACCACACATTTTGAGTCTACAGAACTTACATAAAACAAGACTTAATTTAAACTTGGATAATTATTTTTGAAAATAAGTGGTATAAAAGCTAAACGTTTGCAGAGTGGGAATAATACTGTTTGTGGCTCACCTGCTCTTTATCAGAATAATCAGGCTCCTGACAGTGCCTGACTATGGCAGCACTGTTTCTGTGATTTACCTGGCTTTCTGCAATGTCTCTGCTTCCAGCAAGGAATATTCATCTGTCAAAGGTAGTTGTAAGAAAGCTAATTTGTCTTCATTATCAAACTTCTCACGTAAACTGAGTGGATTGGGGCTACTTGGGAATGTTTTAGGCACAGAGAGCTCATCTATCACCAGTCTGTTGAACTTAATCAATGGTTGCTGCTTGCTTTTTCAAATAATTCAGTTTTTGTATACTTTTCCTCTGTAGAGTTAGACCTTTTCCCCCTGCTTCTCTGATGATCACAGAGACTAACTTGCATTTTGACATCATGTGTGAGTTACAATTTCTAAACTCTTAACTGCTGAAAACAAATACCCCTTGCTTTGCCGTGACAAAAGAGAGATTCACTCCCAAAAATATTTCTTTGCATATATTTTAATCTTAGCAGTGTTAAACCTTTTTCTCAAAAATGTACGGAAGTTACCCAGCCTGTCCATAACACTGTGAATTCTTTAGAAGACATTGTCTTTTGCATTTCCTTCAACATCTGGAATACATTGTGTATCAATATTTTTTGCTTAACTTGCAATAATGCCCCATCCACTTTGAGGTGAATGTCTGCTCTCAATATTGTTACTTTAAAAAAAAATAAAAATGCATTAGTTAAAAGAGTGGAAAGATTCTCTCAGATTTTTCTTCATCTAGGTCCAAGGATTTTAATAGTCTTGTTTTAGATGTCGCAGTTGATTCCTGTGAAATAAGAATACCAGTAGTGTTGTGTCTATCATGCTGACTCCAGGAATGTTGCTTTGGAGCCAGAAGGGAAACGTAGAGAAATCCTTATAGCAGCGCCATTCCTGCATCAAACATCAAAATAACACCTTGGGCTTTTTTGGAGAGGATATTAATATAGTAGAAAAAAATGGCAATATTTTGTTCTGATCAGCACTACCTGTAGGTGTTTTGTGGGTTTTGTTTGGGTTTTTTTGTTTTGTGGAGGCAGGTGAATGAGATGAGAAATAATGTGCAACAATGAGGGTTTTCTTGAAATCATGAATTAATCAACAATTACAGAAAGCATGGGACTTGCAAATAGTTTGCCTTTCCCCCCCCCTCCTCCTGATGATCTCATGTTTCAGGAGGGGCTGCTTTCTTAAATGAAGGTACTAGATGGTTGAAATGAAGGTTGCTAGATGTCCTGTGTTCTTTTTCTAATTGCTTCTTTATAGTCAAGGAATTGAGAAAACTATTACTTTCAGACTTAAATATGTTCAAAGCTTCATGTTATGTTACCAATAATTAGTATCTTGGACAAAGTAAACCCCTCTCATTTTTTGTCTCACCTGTAGGACATTCCTCAGTACACTTGTTCTTTGACCAATTTACTCTTAAGCTTCCCTAATGCTAGACCAGCTCCAGCAGTGTGTATTAAACAGTTATGACTATAGCTTCTTTGTTATTTTAAAGACTATAACTTTGTGACTTGAGCCTTTCCCTCACTTAACAGGCATGCTTTTAACAATTTTTCCACCTTTTAAGCATTATGATTTTCTGTCACAGGCACAGCATATCTGAGATGTAATGCAGATTTTTGCAAGTTTCTAATATGATGACACTTATTAGGACTAGACAAGATCTAAAGGAAGTAATAAAGTCAGAGCATGTATTTCTCTACTAGATTTCCTTTTTCCTTGAGTCTCTCATTTCTCATACTGAATTTCTGTTTCTGATGCCTGGTGGGTTTTTTTTGTTTGTTTTTTTTTGGTTTTTTTTTTTTTTTTTTAAATGGCCAGGTGACCCTGACTAGGTTCTTCAGTGGAACAAATCCCAGTATAGTCCACAAGGAGTCCTACATCCAGTGAGTTCCAGTTATTGAAACTGGTTTGCCCTGGTTTGCAGCCTTTGGGCTCTGTGTCTGAAATGCCTCCCTTTGGCTGGACTGTTACTCAAGTTTGAGGACTTGGTACAGCACTATTCATTCTCCTCTCAGTTTCTCTTCAGCCTCAGGGCAGAAGATGGTGGACAGCACAAGTGGGTGCACAGAATCACAGAATGTTAGAGATTGGAAGGGACCTCGAAAGATCATCTAGTCCAATCCCCCTGCCGGAGCAGGAACACCTAGATCAGATCACACAGGAACACATCCAGGTGGGCTTTGAATGTCTCCAGAGAAGGAGACTCCACAACCTCTCTGGGCAGCCTGTTCCAGTGCTCTGTCACCCTCACCGTGAAGAAGTTTTTTCTCATATTCAAGTGGAACCTCCTATGTTCCAGCTTGAACCCGTCTAATGCAAGTATATCAAGAAAGCTTCCAGTAACCGACAGCTTCATAGGCTTGTAAATGCATTCACCAACAGTCACACTTGGTGCAACACGTAGTATCTGATCCCAAAACAAATGTGGCTGTTTCTTAAGAGGGAAATGAAAATGTGGTGCAGCTTTAGCTTAGAAGTTGTTAAGTTTATCAAGTTTCTTTACTGCCTGCTTGAGATTTGCTTATAGTAGCATAGCATCATTTTACAGTGCTTTACAGAAAATTGAATGAGTTCTATCTTAGAAATTGTTTGGGATATTAGGAGACTTGTCTGCAATTTCAATCTGAAGGGTTGACTTTCTGTCTCTCCAAAGTGAGTGAAATGCTGTGCGTCCAAGTAGCTAGGATAGCCAGTTTCATTTATCATACAGCCTCGGACCTGACTGAAAATCAGTTTTAAATTCATGAATCAGACAAAAATTATTTGTTCCGGCAAAGCTATTTATTAAAGTGTTGATGGCAAACACTCCAAACAACATCATGATGCAAAACCAGCCAAAAATAATCGTATTAAACATAGGGTTTGTCATGTCAGTGAAATTCAGTAGCTCACTATACCCTGATTTAGTTGAAAGCATCTATGCCAGCTGATCAAGAGAAAGTAGGAAGAAGCTCTGTAACAAGTAATTTAAAATTCTTTGTAAAATGTACATCTCATGTAGTGTAGGTGTGGTTTCATTATCCAGAAAACTTTTAACCCTCTCATGAATCATACTTAAGTGTTGGCATTAATTACATCTTGTACCAAATATAAATTTATTGTTACATTTGAATGTAAATTTGGACCTCTTACGGATGGACCAAAGTTAATCTTCTCTTTGGGGGGGTGGAGGAAGGACTCTGAGTAGATCCTATCTGTCCATAGACTGTTATTTATTTTAACTGTTAGGAACAGTTACTGTACGTCTTGTGGAAGACAGCTGCATGTGAACTGTGCAGGATTAAAGAAGCAAAAATATTTTGTTGTACACAAATAATAAAATGAAAGTTTTCCATAGCTGCCTTCGGACCTCTTCAGGATCCTGTGCTCAGACAAGCTCATGCATTACTCTGATAAATTATATCTGCACTGTGCCTATGCCTGTTGGATCACTTTTCTAATAACAAGAATCTTAAACTGCAGGTAATAGTGTATAAAATACTCCAAAAAGAGCTTTTTGTAATAAAAGTTGTGCTTGGCAACTTTTAGTCCAAACAATGATAGAAGCCCAATGGGACAATGAGTAACTAAAGGTTAATCTGGTATGACCCAGGGAAAAGCAATATAAATCTTAGGATGCTGAAGAGTGGGATTTTTGTTGTTGGATTTTTGGTTTTGTTTTTTAAAGAAACACATGGTTAACATACATAACACCAACAGCAACAAGTAACAATGAAGTTGTTTGGATTTTTTTTTAAGCACCACATCCAGACCAAAACAGTTACCAGTGTGTAGTATTAACTACTGTTTGATATACAGACTAGTTAGTGCAAGACTAGTTCAATTTTTTTCTTCCATGTATTTGGTGCTTTCATATGTCTAGGAATAAGTTTTCTGAGTAACAATTTATAGTTTGTAAACTAGAGGAGACAAGTAATATGGTCAACCAGATTCTCTTCCTGGGCACAGAATATCACTTACCAATTTGTCTAGTGAAATTGAACCTCGTAGCTCTTGCCTGCAGCTAATCAATCTCTTTTGTCCATTTTGAGGAAAGATAGTGAATTCTGTTTCACTGTGGCAGAAACTACCGAGGCAGATCTGTGGAGTACCTGAACTCACAAGGAAAGTCCTCATCACAGGCTGAAGTTGACTGTGCTCTATGCCAGGATATCAGCTGCAGTGTGCTTCAGTTTTAAAGATCCTTATTCAAGTATATTGATGACTATCTCAGATTCTTAGAAATCCTCCTCCTTGCTTTTCCTTCCAGATAGTCTAAATCATCCATGACAGAATTGTCTAACCTATTCTTACAGAAGAGTCCTCAGTCTCTTTTGGTAAACTGGTCCTATGCTTCAGTGTTCTTGCTGTTAGAAAGTTTTATCCTTGTGTCAATGCTTAACTGCCCTTCCCAGCAATTTAAGCTCATTACTTTTTGCCGTTACAAAAGAAAAAAATACTACTTTTTGTTTTACTGCTACTTTTTATATATTTGGAGAGTGCAGTTCATCTCAAATGTCTTTCAGATTCAAGTGCTTTGGTCACCCAACCTTTCCTCAGGGGCCATGCTTTAATCTATTCTCGTGGTGGCAATAAGAGCCTCTTTCATCATTGTTTCCTAATGCTTGTATGTGCTACTAGCTTGCAGGTGCATAAAAGCATTGTCAGGAAAGATTCAAGGCTGAATATATGTGACTTGCTGACGTCAATAGCCCAGGATGCAAAACAACCTTATAAACTGGAGAAAACAGAACAAGTCTATAAAAGCTGTATAAGTACAATCAGCTGGTTTCTCAGTGCTGTATAATCCTTTCTCAAACACAGCAACCCCCCAGCAGACCCACACAGCTTGCTCAGCCCCTAGCTAGTCATACATGTTCAGACTTGACTCTTTCTTCCAGTAAGCAGATGAAATAACTGTTCTCAAAGCGTGTCTTATTTCCTTGATAGAAACCCTGTTGGATGGGTTTCCTTGCACTCCTTCGAGGTAGTGACAGGCTCATTCTCTCTGCCATGAGACAAATGAGCACACAGCCTAGTTGCTGCTTTCTTCTGGACACAAGGTATTGCACTTGGGCCAGGGCAATCGCAGGTACCTATATAGACTGGGAGAAGAACTCCTTGAGTGCAGCCCTGCAGAGGAGGAAAGGGGAAAGGGGGTCCTGGTGGACAAGAAGCTGGACGTGAGCCAGCAGTGTGCGCTTGCAGCCCGGAAAACCAACTATGTCCTGGGCTGCATTAAAAAAGGGGTGGCCAGCAGGGAGAGGGAGGTGATTGTCCCCCTCTACTCTGCTCTTGTGAGGCCCCATCTGGAGTACTGTGTCCAGGCCTGGGGCCCTCAGCACAAGAAAGATGTGGAGCTCTTGGAACGGATCCAGAGGAGGACCACAAAGGCGATCAGAGGGCTGGAGCACCTCTCCTATGAGGAAAGGTTGAGGGAACTGGGGTTTATTTAGCTTGGAGAAGAGAAGGCTTCAGGGAGACCTCATTGTGGCCTTCCGGTACTTGAAGGGAGCCTATAAACAGGAGGGGGGAGTGACTGTTCACATGGGTTGATAGTAACAGGATGAGGGGGAATGGTTTTAAACTAAGAGAGGAGATTTAGGTTAGATATCAGGAGGAAATTTTTACTGTGAGGGTGGTGAGGCACTGGAACAGGTTGCCCAGAGAAGCTGTGGATGCCCCATCCCTGGAGGTGTTCAAGGCCAGGCTGGATGGGGCCCTGGGCAGCTGCTCTAGTGGTTGGCAACCCTGCCCGCAGCAGGGGGCTTGAAACTAATGATCTTTAAGAGCCTTTTCAACCCAGGCCATTCTGTGATTCTCTGGTGTCTTCATGCAATCTTGTATGACTGAGAACCTGTGATAATCTTGCACATGGCAGATAGCTTAGCCCCTGAAAACAACAGCTGTGCAGGAAGGGTTTTCCAGACCACCTAGTTCTTAAAAGCTCCCTTTGTTTTTCCCGTGGAGTGCGCAGTTTCATATTCACTTTAAACCTGCATCCCTGGGGCCTGTCAATAAAAAGGATGGGTTTCCCTCATTCCGAGCCACAGATCCTCCTTTGTGTTGACTATATCATCTGTACAGTAAACATGGTCATTGGACAAATCTAGCTGAAAATTAGTTCAACAACACCACTAACAATTAATTTTCTTCACAATATTTTCTGTTTTGCTGTGCACCAGCACTACTGGAGGAATAAAGAAAAAAAATGGGGCTGAGGCAGGGCAGCAGCCCAGAATTAAATTCACTGAAGCTGCTGTGCATCACTAGTCTTGGAGAAATCTGATAATTTTTCATCTCAGTCAGATAATTAAATCTTAATCTTACTCCCTCAGTAGAGTTCTGCCACGGGTTAGGCTTCCTTCTTCACCATACCTCTGCGCGACTGGTGTCCTCAGTGCTGTTTCCATGTACTGTTATGCTATTAGGCAGGGCATCACCCTCTTCTGCCTATCCCAACACACCTGCATCACTGGGATTGTTGTTTCAAATGTGTTTCTCCCCAGTGTTTTTTATCCTTAAACCATGCTGGTTTTATGGGTTCATTTCTTCCTAGCTTGTCAATGTCTTTGGAGCTCGTAACTGAGATAGGTCTTTAATATGAAGCTGGGTAAGCTCAGGAACAATAAAAGGAACAGAAGGGGACACATGCACATCTTTACCTTTCTGGATACCAGCAAATTTCTGTATGCCAAACCAGTTCTGCTGAGCTGCTTCTGAGGTCCCATATTATGGCGTAAGCACAACAGATGCTGCATCCCTATACCGACTTGGCTACCTTGCACATTGCTTGAACTTCAGGCATAGATGTTCATGCTTTGTTCAGCTGACTTAAGCTTCATAGGAGACATGACCAAAAAAGCACCTGAGGCCACATCTTGATTTTCAGAATAGCACCCTAGTCACAAGATGTTAATTCCTTTTTTTGTACCTTTTTCATGCAGCACTGTGTTCTGGATCCTATGGACTATCTTTTCAGAGCCAGGTAATTCAGTTAATGTTCACATGCTCCCTGTCTAACACAACGTACTGTACAATAACATATAATATTTTTCATCCTTGCTGTCCAAATCGTTACATTTCAAGCACCACCTTCTCTTGTACTGGTAATAAAACAAAACTGCTCAAGTCTCCTGCGGCATAATTTTTCTTATCAAAGTCCTTTTCCCATAAAACCTTATGTTGAAATATTCAACAACCTTAGGAAAGCATGTGACTTCCCCCCCCAATTACTGCCTACCAGAAGTTGGCTCCCCTATTTAAAATGAGACCTTTAGACCATTCAGAGTTTATCTTACTTGCAATAAACCAATAGATGAGGTTCTTCCTTGACCCTGCAGCTGATCGTGAAACTGTCAGGAGAGAGTCATGCACATCGAGGCATAAATCATGTAGTTAATCATAATTAAACCTGTGAAAGTTAGACAGGAATCAGTTAAAGGAACAAAACCAACCTATCTGCCATTGCAGCTGTGCTTTTTTCAAATCCATCATTTGGAAAAAAGATAAGTATCCAAGGAAAAACAAATGCCTTTTGTTTGAATGCATGAAATTTCCAATACAAAGGTTGTTGCTTTGAAATCCCAGCTCTAAATAATTTAACTTTTTTTATTTAAAACATGAATTAGAGATGAGGATGGGTGGGGGGTTTTGTTGGGCTTTTTTGGTTGTTTTTTTGTTGGTTTTGTTTTGTTTGTTTGTTTGGTTTTTTTAAACATACTTGCAAAGTTCCCTGTCCTGCCCAAACCAATAGAGATTGTTGGAACAGAAGGTTTTCCAGGCTTCTAAAAATCAGTAAGGTGTAGAATTGAGTGAGAACAGACCAGGGCTCAGAGGGGATGTGCAAAATTCAAGCCTGAATTTTCAATTTGCAGCTGAAATTCTAAGTGTAAAATTTGCTGCAGTCAGAGATCTTTGAGTTCTGTATTAGAATTTCTGTCAAAAGTTTTTCCTGTGGCTGTTACTTAGGAACTCAGAGCAAGTGAAGCAAGTACAGTATTGCTCTAGCCAAGCAAAGCTACAGAAAACAATTTACTGCTTGATTGAAGTGAGAAGAGGTAAGGGGGTGGGAAACTAGTTCCATACTAGGAAAAACCAAGTCTATTACCTTTGTGTGTTTATTTTATGTGAGGGTGTTTTTCTGGAGGAAAAAAAAAAAAAGTCTGCAGGGGCAGAAAGGAAAAGAGGAGGAAGAAGAGACTAAGAATGAAGACTTGAGCCTGAGTCTGCCTTGTCCAGGGTAAGTGCAAACATCAGATGTACTATACTCTCTGGCATACTTTTGAAAAGTCTTTTAAAAATTGTTCCATTTTATATGAAGAAATATGGATTGGAGAAGAGGGTTTGTTCCTCATTGTATCCAATGTCTAACGTAAATGAATATTCTGTGGCAACTGAACTGTAGGAGAATTTCACATCAAGGCCGTTAGCTGTTGACACAGAAGAAAAGATCTGCATCAGGAGAAACAGAGAGCAGCCCACCAGTAAGCCCATTAGTAAGCTCAGCCACCTGGTACACTGGCATCAAAGTGACTTCTGTTGGTACATTCACTTTTGACCAGGAAAAGGGAAACCTGAAACTTGCTCATGTTATAGAAGTGCCTTAAGCACTGGAGTTTTCTGCTGTTATTTTTCTTTTCTGTGCCTCTCATCCTGTCTCTGATATTTTTTTAAGTGCAAATTCCATTTTCCTTGATTCAACTTGCTTTGTGCTTGGTACTGTTCCATGAAAAGTTTTGCTCTTCATATGTCAACAGATTCTGACAAAAGAAATCCTTTCATTAGAAAACCCCTGATCAAGCTCTAATTGGTATGCTGCATCCCAGAGTGCTCCTGTACAGAGATTGTATATTGCTGTGCTCTACTCCTTATGATCCTCAACTCTAATTAAAGATGTTTTGCCATCTTGCCATCTGTGAAACAGTTGCAGCAAGAAATGTGAAGGTGACTCCAGTTACAGTATAATTGCTTCTAGCCTATGTGTTCCTTCTATGCTTGCTCTTTTGTCTCCAGATAATTTGAGAACAAAATTCCTGGTGCAAACACTTCTTGGGCATGGCCATTTCTAAAATGTCTGGATACCTGTCTGTGTTATTCAGGAAGTCAGTTTAGATGATAGCAAAGCTGTCTTCTGGTTATAGACCCTATTTAACATATACCGTTTCCCTTATCCTTTTCTTTTACCCTTTTCAAAGCATGAAATGCAGGCTTGACTTTGTGCAGGAGCTCTGTGTGGAGCATCTCTTTGTCCTCACCCTTTTTTTGTGTATATTTTCAGCTATCACTTCCCAGAAACTCTGGGATAGCAACATGCGTAGTGGTGATCCACCATCCCAGAAGACTATGCTCAGCTACATCAGGTCTGAATTCGCAGTGTACTTGACTCTTTTGGAAAAAAAGACCTATAGAACTTATAGGAATGGTAAAGGAAGTTGGTTAGATAGTGCTAAGGTGCTACAGTTTGTTTGTTTTAAAAAAAAAAAAAAAAAAAAAAAAAAAAAAAAACAAAAAACCCCCAAAAGGAAAAAAGCACAAAACAAACAAACATGAAACCGAGAGATTTTTTAGAGGAAAAATATGCTCTTTCATTTCAGAAGATGGTTTTAAAACATGTAGAAAAGTAGAGCTTTTCTGTGATGGTCTCCAGCACCTGCTGGTGTCCAGCAGATGGTGCTGAGGAAAGCAGAATTTTGCTGTTTATAAAAACAATAGTAGATGTTATTACCGGGTATGGTTTTCCACATTGTCCAATGCAATCTTCATTGTGTCTGCTGCATACATGCCAAGTGGCATGAAGGAACCTTCCTCAACCGTCAACCACGGGAGGTGGAAAAATTATAGCTCTGCTCCCCAACCAGTTATGTCACCTTCCCTGGGGAATGTTGTGCTCCGCACTTGATTTAGCATACAGTCATAGATCTTTGTCTATTGTAAAACTGCAAAGCCAGCTATAGGTATTTTGCAAAATGTATCCTACACTCGGAGAGATAGCAATTGAACTAGACTAGCACAGCTATATCCCGAAAGCCATGATTTTGCCTTGCACAGATTTACCAGAAAAGTTTTTACCTTTGACTTGCACTGACAATTATCTTATTAGCCAGCTGTACAATACATTGCAGGCAGAGCCAAACAAGAAGATTTAAAAAATTTGAAAGCACTTGTGACATCAAGGAATAGATGAAATCACCAAGACAACTGAATCATATTTGCAGCAGAAGATAACATCGTGAAATGATTAAATCCACAGGCCATTTTGGCTGCCTTGTTTAGGTCCTGTGCTTTAAAATATTGAGGCCAAAAAGTACTGGAGACCTCTGCTGCTCAAAAGGTCAGCTTGAATATTTGTCTAGGACTATCAAGTCTCCTCTGGAAGTAAATGGTATAAAGGCTTCAGTGTGAATAAAAGTTGAGACATGGAGAGTTTACAGACCTTGTTCTGTAGAGGCTGATCCAAAATACTTGGTGGAAAGGCGATGGGTGATATCCCCATGTTTACTGATAAGAACTGCTGTTCTGTTTGTACCTCATCCACGGTTAGTCCTAATGCTCAATCAACTTACTGGGTTACCAGATATCTGAACAGGCCAACACAAGTCTCATTCTATGCCCCGAGAAAAACCCAATCCAACATACAGCAGAATTGGAGCTACAGAGAAAAGATCAGAGGCCATGTGAAACAAAGTTGAGCAACACATACTATAAGACTCATGGGAAAAGCAGTGAGCATGAATCCAGTGAGGTCTGTGGCTTCAGAAACTAAGGTACTGCCATGGAGGACCCCAAGGAGACAATGGAGAAGGTAGCAGGAGGTAGCCACTGCAGGTAGTGTAGGCACTTGTTTGTGAAAGATCAACCCAATTGGAGATCTTTCAGCAGGGCTTACGTGCCTGATCTTTACTTGGATGGGAAAAGTAAAGGGTGGTGTCCTGGGGTCACAACTAAGGCTGTCGTGTTGATTTGGGTTAGGACTTGTAAAACTGTGTTCAGTTCCCTGTTTCATGCTAAATCTTTCTGTGACAACAAACAAACTATCTAACCTCCCTGTTTCTCACTTCCCTATCTATAGGACACAGATAAAAGCCTTTGCATTATGTCAGCATGGACTTAAATAGATGAAAGAGTGGGAGGATCTGTTGCAGCAGTAGTAGAGGACAGAAGAAAATGCAGTGGACATAATGGAGAATGGATACTCCTGGAGAGTGAGAAAAAGATTTTCCTTGAAAAAGTAAACACAAGTAGAAAAGTCTGCAAAGGAAATTTATCTAATGTTTAAAGGCAAAACAGATTCCCCTCCCCCCTCTCCTTTGATACATCTTAATTCTCTGGACATTGTTTCTTTGATTCAGCTGTTTACTGGTTTGGTACTAATGTCTTACTGTAGACTTACTAGGCCTCACTTCTTATTTGCTTTGATGTGACTCTAAGTGAAAACACAACATCCTGTGTTAATTTGACTTGGAAAGAAAAGTATTGGATGGTTCCATTCCGTAATTTGCAGAATGAAATAAATTACCCACATCCTCACTAGGCAATCAGAATGTTTAGCACCTTAACTCTGGGCTCAGCACATACTATGCAACAAAGTTCAGTGAGGAGATTACAAAATAGTGCTGTCCATGTTGTGCTGTACTGTGCAGGAAGTCTGGGGGGAGTCCTACAAATGTGATGGCCACAGTAGTGCAGTAGACGTCTGTACTAGTAAGTTCTGCCTTGCAATTACTGTTATGCTTACGTGTTTGGTGTGTTTTGGGTAACATTGGCGACTTTCTGTAGGCATAAATGTATGCACACAAAGAAGTAACATTGTAAAGGGGAACTAAGGCTGGGACCTGGTGTGCTACAGACCTGTAGCACAGATCCTACGTAGAAGATGCAGAGGCACTGCATCCCAGATGTGGTGTGCACTGTAGGGCAGGATGACTTGTGGGAGCCTGTGTTGTTATCTGTACTGTGATGTCCATGACCCCCACCTTGCCTGCAGAGCTGTAACAGGCATTTCTCTCAGAATGCAGAATTATTATTTTACCTGGCCAGAATCCACAGCTTAAGTGTAAAGCCCTCGTCTCCGCCTTTATGGTCAGACCTGTTCTTTGAACAGTGTGCTCACATTTGGTTAAAAGGCTGATGACACACAAATGGAGTATTTTCTTATCCATTAAGGTGTCTTTTCTAAAAACACTGCATACTCAGCAGTGTTTAACCATGTACATACCCAGTTGCTTGTATGTCCAATGAAAAATGAGTTTAGTATTTTGATAAATGGCAGAAGAACCATGTATATATTTCAAACTAAAATGACAAAATAACTTGGCATTTTTTCCTAGTGTGGTCACATGGTATTAAAAATGTTTTGTGAAGGAATTATTTTAAGCTATAAAATATTCTGTTTGTTTTTTCTGTCTACTGAGATAACAGCAGAATGTTTTGTCTACGCATATCCAGTCTTCATTAGCTGCTGGAAGATGTAAAACTGATTCAAACTTCTTGGAACTTCAGCTCAAAGCAGGCATAATTTATAATACTTTGGATGAGAAGTTTCTGAGAAATGAACTTTCTTTCATAATAGAGGGGTTTGTTGGTTTTCTTTCTTTTTTTTTTTTTTGGTTCATTGGTATTTAGAATACACTTTGCATTAATTGCTGTTAGTGATTGTGTTACTTTTCTTTGGTTTTGTTTTCATCTATATGCCTAGACCTCTTGCTCATATTTGAACTGTTGGTGATATTAGTCTTATTGCTGGTGGTTATCTTTATTACAGTAAGACCTTGGTGCCATTTACGAATATGATTTTATCTTACAAAATGCTGTATAAACAGAGTAAGACAGTCAATGGCTGAAGACTTCACAGTTTCAGTATGCCAGAGAGCAGAGCAGAGCAATGGATTATAATAAACAAGCAGAATAAACGTTACATAGGGACAGCAGGTCTTTTGATTTGGTTTATTTCACTTGTTTAAATTTTAAGTAGGTGATGCTCAGTAAAAATGGAAGAAGATCATTTGATTAGTAGTGCAAACACTAGAAAAGATGTGGGAAGGGAAGCATGGAAGTGAATCCAGCATGGAATAAGAGAAATAAGGCAAGTAGGCATGCTAAAGGTTAAAGTGAAGCATCAAAGACAAAGTTGGAAAAAAAGATGGATTGAAAACTATAATAAAATTCTTGAAGGTGTTATGAACATATGGTATTATCAGTTGGTATTGGATTGCTCAGTCTCCAGTTTAGATGTGCATTTTGTTCAGAAAGGCCTGTTGACGTTTGTAACACCAATTTGCTTCATGGTGCCCATGCGACTGCTGATAGAGGGCTGGGGCCATTCTTTTACTGCTCAAGTAGTCCTCCTCTGCTGGACTAGTGCTTCTAAGCTCTTGGTGGTCTGCACCAAGATGACTGTGGGTTTTTTTTATTAAATATGAGGGATCAGACCAGCATAAACTGATCTTAGCATCAGGAACACAAAAGGAGCTTAAATTCACTTTTGTAATCCTCATTGAGGCTGAGGATCTTCATATGTGCTGTTTGCTCTGGTAAAGGAAAAGTGTTCATCTGCCTGTTAGAGAATGGATTTTTTTTCCATTGTGTTTTGTATTTCAGTGGTGTATTTCATGCTTTTAATAAAACTCTGGCCATGATAACGTGAAAATGAGAGGTGTCCTTTTGGCATTGAAAATGGTTTGATTAGTATGTAGTTGGTGCCTATATTAAAATGCATATGAATATTTTGAGACTTTAGCTGCTTTCATATACTGTTTTTAGAGAGAAATATTAATCTGGATTCGGGTCTCTCACATGGCTGCTTTTTAATGAAGTTGAGCCTGTGCCGTCTACTAGCCATACTGATTGCTTGGAGAACTTTCACATTGCTATTTCTGTAATAGTTGATACATAATTTATGTTTTATGCTAGATAATCACCTTAAGGCATTTCTTCACTGATTCCAATAAAGACATAAGTTATCTTTTGCTGTAGTCACTGCATAATGGTTATTTTTTTAAGCAAAAACTTAGAGGAAAAAACAGTTAAATACATTTCCTGTCATAAACCTGAAATGTTGAGCCAGTACCTTAAAATGCAAGAAGAAACCATTAAAACTGCCCACAAACATGAAACAACTGTTTTAATTTGCTGCCAAAAGCAGTTTATCAGATTAAGATAGCTGACTGGCCTTCCTAATGTTTGTGCTTCAAACTTTTTCTGGTCTGTGGTTTGCTGTGTGGGATGCTGTTCTGTCACTGGTTTGAGTCTGACCTTTAGTTATGAGAAAAAAATATATTTTTTTGTTATGAATAGAACACAAGGAAAGTATAGCTTTGTTTTCAGTATGCTACCTTTAACATAAAAACTCGAATACAGCTGAAACTACCAGATTCCTAGAGTCTACAGCAGTGTTATTGATTCCTCCCTGACCTTTAGAAGTATGTTAAGTATTGGCCTGCTGTATAGAAGAGAGGGTCCCAGAGATCTGGTATCTTTTGTAATTGTTTAGCTGCTCCTATGATGTTGTGAAAATGAATTTGTGTTTGCAGAGGGCTCTGAGATGATCAGATGAAAGGCTTGGAATAAGTACAAAGTATAATTATTAGCTAATGCTTAACAGGAATTTATGGTTAGCATCCTGCCCATGTAAAGAGTATTTAACTCAGAGTTAACATACAGTGAGAGCTGGGCACCCCACTTCACTACACGCTACTTTTTTACTTGCACTGACATTCATCTTAAAACATTTGAGATCTTTGTCTTCAGTTTGTTGCAGCTCAGTCTAAAACTCTCAAAGGAGGCTATTTTGTTGATAAAACATTGTTTACTTAAATCTTAAAAATAGGCAGGAAAGAACAACTTGATTTCAACAGCTGCTTTTACAAGGGTGTTTTGGCAAGTAGTCATCATTTATTCAACCATCAACACAGAATTAATGTGTTAGGGTAAAAAACAAAAGTTTCTTTAGGTTCTCCAAAGAAAATGCACATTTAAGAGCAAATTTCTGCAAGTTTGACATATTCATATACACTGTAGTACACACTGGATGAATCTCTTTCTGGCTTAAATTAACAGTTCTTGAGTTTCTGAGGAATTTTGCTGTTTTGCAGTAACTGCATATCTACTTCCTAATCACTGTTGACACTTGACCACCCCAGGAACAGGCTATATGGCATATATCACCTGACAGTGGTCAAGTTAGAAATACTTTGGTTTGAGGAATTCTTACCCAAAGAACCATACCAATCTTTCTTGTGATTCTCAGTGTTCCAAGCGTCATTGTGGATGTAATTCATGCACTTCGTATTTTAAATGAGATATTTAAGGTAATAAAATTCAGGAGGTAACAGAGGTATGCTTTCAATGACATGAATACCGTGATCACACGTGCACATCTTTGTTTCATCTCATACTGTGAGTTGTTGCTCCCTGTATTTATTTAAGATAGTTTTGATGCAAATAAGAACTCAACATCCCTTTAGGCTCCCTGTCAGAACTGACACCTAGAAATTTCTGCTTAAATGCCTACTAGTTCACTAGAGCTTCTCTGTAATCTACTTAAACTGCTTTTTTACCTCATTGTTTGAGGAGAAGAAGAAAAAGTTCTCTTAATACAGCTGGACAGAGGATAGAGAGAACAAATAACTGGAAAAACAAAAAGGGTATTTTAAAGGGTTATAGTGTGCAAGAGAATTTGTTAGGTTTCAGTATTTCATATTGCTTATCAACTTCAGCCTTCCTCTTTGCTTGAAACCTGTCTGATTTCCATTCAGATGCTGTAGCTGCTTCTAATGCCTTTTGATAATTTATATGTGCAAGCAATTCCAATGTATTATAGAGGAGAAGAAGAGAGGGGAGGAAGGGAACATCCTGACAAACCTTAAGGCTTTGTCATAGCTTATCAGAAAGTAAAAGTATATTCCTGTGAAGGTCATCCCAAGGATGTTTAGAGCAGCAGCATGGCCAGTGGCTAACACTGCCCAGAGCAGCTATAAATAGAACCTCTTCTCTCCCTAGTGCCAGCTAGATGCTAGATTTGTGATCACAGCATTTACAGTCCTGTTTAGTCCAAAAAGATCCTGTGCCAAACAGTAGGCGAAAAAAGCAAGCGAGCTTCTTCAGATCTCAGCACAGGGGATGTAGAAAATTAGATGATTAATTCATTATAAGCAGAGTATTTGTGGCTGAAGTAAATTTTACTTCTGGGTCAGGTCCCTTCCTATCTTCCCTGATAAATGAACTGGCATCAATGAGTATATTACAAAGGCTTTATGTTTTGGCTTTAGTTTAGTCAGACCTAGACAGAGGAAAGTAATGGTTTTTTCACTTGGCCAGAGACCTCAAAGAATCTCGTCTTTGTCTCAGTAAGGTCTGGGGACTGGTTTTAATACAATAATGATTAAAAAAACCCCATATTCAGTGTTCTCCCTTTTACCACTTTGCTTTGTAATGAGCGTTTTGGCACTCTGTCGTTCTCCAAGAGAGAAGCAAACATTAGCAGACAACACTCAGCAAAGAATCCACACCACTGGACATAGGCTGCTGATTTTCCAAGCACATCTGTATTTTCTAAAACTTTGTGAATCAATAGTTTATTAGTGTGGGGGTGGGGTTTTTTTGTTATTGGGATTAATTGTATCAAGTCAGAACACTTCTGGCTTTGTGTGATGAAAAAGAAACATTTTTTTTTTGTGCAGGTCTGCATAGAGACTGATTTTCTGTGTCCACTGGGAGTGTTTGCATGTGAGAGGATGGTCCTTAATCTTGCAAGTTTACAGTCCAAAGGAGAGAGAAGGAACAACAGGAAATATGGCAAACACAAGGGAAGCTCAAAGTAAGAGCAGAGCAAAAGATTCAATAAACAACAATTCCATAACAGCAAACATCTGTTAGCAAACCTCTGTTGCAATAGTACCTTGAGAGGAGAAAACAAGAATGTAGTCTAGAGATCTGTTAGACGGTTTTAGACAGCCTTTAAAGCATTTAAATGATTCTATATACAAGCTTAAAAACAAGACAACCATCTTCTTCCCAGGCCTGCATATTCAGATAGTAGTCTTGAGTAGTGTATTTATGATGTCTTGCCCTTGCTACCAGATTTGCTCTTGGTTACACCTGTGCTACTTCACGGCTTTTAAATAGACACCAAGTGACTGCACTTAGCTTTTTTTTTTTTTTTTTAAAAAAAACAAAACACAAAAACCAAAAAAACCAAAACAAACCAACCAACCAAACAAACCCCAAAACATCAACCAACAAAGAGAAGCAAAGCTTAGCTTGCTTTCACTAAGGTTTGATTTTGTAAGACTACCAAAATAAACATAATATATTCAAAACCATGCATGGATGATTCAGAGTGCACATGACAGACGTGCTAAACAACTTGATGTTGTCTTGTATAAAGCTAAGGTTAACTTCTGCCTTAGATGTAAGTACTATTAGTAGAGGCTTGTTAACACCTCAAGAAGGGAAACAGCCTGCATGCCCTGGAAGTAACAGAGTTGCAATTGTGAATGTGCTGTTTTGTCTTCAGGGGTGGAGGTAAAGCAAGGGAGATGTGGACAATTATGTTTTCACTAAGGTTTTATCATATATCAACAACTAATCTTAATTCTTTGAGGGCAGTTCTTTAGGTCTTTGAGACAACATTTCCTGCTTCCCTAGGTACTGATTTTATGTAATAAACCACCAAGTTGCAATCTTTTTTGCTTCTGAAGTAGCTTCCAAACCTTTTTGACTTTGTCAGATCTTTCTGTCTTTTGCCTCCTGGCATGGCTATACCAATTTCTGAGTTGTTGCCATTTGAGGGGGCTGCTATTATATCTTAAAACCTTTCATTATGGTTTTTTGAGGGGAAGAAGGGGTCATGACTATTTTAGTTTTCCTCCATGCAGTAAAGCAGTCTTCTATTTTCTGTGCGTTAGAGAGTTGTATCTGTTACAGGGTTGGGAGTGTCTACTGTCGGTATAATGAAGTTGCACCTGTAATCATAGTCTTTGAATGAAAGACAGGAGGTGATAACAGAGTGAGTTATCCATCCGACAGTGTGTGTAATCTGGGTACAGCACGTTCCTGTAGTCTCCAAGAAAAGCTACTAATTCATACCTCAAGGGACATAAAATTTACTACAGTGGATTAGACTGTTCTTAGTACCTTAGTTTTTCTTACAGTACTGGAGTGTTAGTACAGTAATAAATGTTGTCTTTTATTGGTTAGAAACTAGAACTAATCGGATCTTCCCATTTTTTTTGGTAAATTCCTCTGCACCTTTGATGTTTTTTAGAATAGCTGCTTATGCCCCTGTCCAGGAGGAGCAGGACACTGGTGACTGCTCTGTGTTTAACATTCTTCAGTGTGTTTTAGCAGCTTCAAAGTAAAAGATTATATTGCTAAAGGTCTTTGAATTAAACTTTAATAATAGAAATTTAGCCAATTCCTTGCAAATTGAAAGTTATTGCGGTGGGCTTCTAAGCTGCCAGAAGGTTTTGTTTAAGAGGGTGGTCTTTGTTTTCTTGTTATTGGGGGAGGGTTGGGGGGGTTTAGAGGGTGCCTTGTTTGTTTGTTTGTTTTTTTTGTCTAGAGGAATGGAAATACAAGCAAGTCAGCAGATGAAGAACTGTACTTGGGTGTATCATTGACTACCAACGCTTCCTTCCC
>NW_010141328.1:0-6947 GCF_000699245.1 Pterocles gutturalis | reverse complement strand
CCCCCCAGTTAAGGAACTTTCTATTCTCTGTTTCAGTTCTCTTCTTGAGCTTAGGGGTGGGCTTTAGGCTAAAACACATGCTACTAATCAATTTATAAAAAGGCTTCTTAGTCATGATAAGAAAGTTTACGACCAGCTTCTGTCTGACTCATTATCAGAAGTTACTTATGCTGAGAGTCAGTAAAGTGGACAATTGATGAACACTTGTGTCCATTTTTCTAAAACATCATTTGTTAGGTGACAGATTGCTAGGCTTGACTGGAAAAAAAAATTCCTGTGCAAGTAACTACAAGACCAGGTTCTTTAATACAATATGCTGGTATAAATCTTGAGAAAGTCTCTTGACATCCAACAGTGACAACATGGTAAACTTCATTCAGCTTTACACATAGTTTACAATAGCAGACGCCTTTGGACAAACAGCCTATGCTTCAAGCTTTATGCTTATGTATCTCTCTTCCAAATTGTTTGTCCAATAAAATACACTGGATTAACTAAATTACCTTTGGTTAATTAAGTACAGGCTTGCTCTGCAGTCATATACCTTAATTGGCACAAAAGCCAGTGAAAAAACAAACACAACTAGTAAACTGTTGTCCAGATTATCAGAGCCTTCCCATCATAAAATTCTGCCAATAGTACTGTTAATTGCTTTAAAAATGTTTATAGTGAGGGCAAAGACTTTTAAGCATGCCAAAGAAGTGGTTTATTAAAATAATTGCTGTTCGCATGCTTATCTGAAGGATATAATATGATTTCCCTAAATACGAGCATGCGACAAATAAAATAGGAACACCCAGAATTTGTGTAATATGCCCAAACTAACTGTGAGAGTCATTGATTTCCACTGTTTGGTCTCTCAGCTTTAATTTTCTATGTTGTTTAAAGATAGGCTTACAGACAGATGTGGGATTCAGAAAGCCACAATTATTTCTACTTCATAAATGGGTAGTTTCAAGCATGATCCCTTCTATGGGTTTAAAAATACTTTATCTGCATTTTGTGCTTTGAGCCCACCTCTCATTTCCCACAAAAACTTTGCACTGTGTGTGAGCCGGTATGGCAGAGCCATAACCAGGAGTTTCACCTTCCTATACTATGTTGCTAATGGCTGCTCTCAATCTGAGACACCACAGACCTTCTGTCTAGTGTCTGTACTCTTAATTATGGCCATGGACATTGACAAATCTTCATTCAGCACTTTCACTTGCTTTTACGAACAGGTAGATGTCAAGTGGGGTGAAGGTAGGATCATCACTCATGGGGGGAAAATGACAGCAGATTTGGGGGGCAGGGAGACAGGCAGAAGCACCTGGCCCAGCTTCATCAGGACTGCATGATTTGGGATTTTAAAGCAGATGTAAAAGGTGTGTGTATGAAGCCACTCCATCAGCAAAGCAAGTGGCAATGTAGTAGACATGGAGGTTCCAAGGTGCTCCACAAGACTTTGCCTGTAAGGGTGCTGTTCTTGCACAGTAGGTATTGTGGGCAAGGACTTGGCTTTGAAAGAGTGGGCTCTGTAGCTCTTCCACCAACTTAATACTAAGATAGCAAGGTCCAGCACAGTACCCAAAGCATCTGTGAGAAGAGGCAAATGCCGGGCTGTCTGACGTAATACCTGTGCCTCTGCACTCAGCACTGTATATCCCAACTCTTCCAAGTCCTCTTCCTCATTCTCTGAAGTTGAGTGCTTCACACACTCTTGGCATCCTGGCCTCCTCTATCCCACCCCCTTTTAGACCCATCAGTCGCCTTCCCTGGGCTTCCCCATATTGATACCATTTGCCTCCTTCTCCAGTGTCATAAATGGCCTCCTCGCCTATGGTCTTCCTGCTTTTTAGCTCTGGACAGCCTTCATACAACCCTCAATGTGAGTGCACAGCCACTAAGTGGTGTAAGGGATTTGAGAAAGGACCAGGGACCAACTCTGCATTTTCTTAGGAAAAAAATCTCTTGTGGAAGGGTCTGCCTGCTAAGGACTGGGTTCTGCAGGGCGAGCTGCTCGTGCTTGGCTCAGGACAGATGTAACGGTCTGTCTGCAAGCCTCTGAGTGGCTGAGGCCTAAGTGCTTCTTTGTAAAGAGTATGTTTACTTTATACAAACTTGAGATGAGACTTTTGAAAATTTTATTTTAATAAAAGCTAAAGGTTAGCTAGATATTTAAAGGGGTACAAGGATGGTTTACTTTATTCTACCCTTAAATGTTAAGATTAGTTGTTAGAGCAAAGACAGCGTGGAAATTAATGGAGTGTATACATAAAATGGGAATGCTGTCAGAGCCAAATTTCTCAAGCATTGTGAATACTACTGACGTAAAATGAAAATCTCTTTTTCATTGCTGTGCTCTTCTGAGTGCCTGTGAATTTGTTGGAGAGTCAGAGATGAAGTTCTGGGTAGTTTTTGGAGGGCATGTACAAAGAATAGATGCAGATGATGTAATTTTCTCATTTATAAATCACTTTGAAAGTCTTGACTCAGAAGTTTATTCAATGTAGTGCTATCTTTTATGTAAAATAGTATGCCTGTAGTCTACAGCTTTTAAGAATGTTTATTTTTTTCTCCACTGTCTATTGTAGAATTGTGTTCTTTCCTAATATGGTGTTTGAGAGATGTTTTAAAAATAAATCATATTGACATTTGGATTTAATTATAAATTTCAAAGATAGGAACACATAGTTTATACAATATTTTGGCACAATATTCATCTGAGTAGTGTGCATTAAAAACAAAGTTTATGACATTTACATTATTCAAGGAGCCCAAATACTTAAGTTTTTGAGAATTTATATGTCGATTTGGAGAGAGGTCAAAATAGTGGTCTACAAAAATAAACCTGTGGGCTACATACAAGTTACTTGAGCTGAGAAGCTAATGCAAATAAGCTTTCCTTCACCATTTATTAGAGGATTTTTTTGAGAGAACTAGAGAGAGTAGTTACAACACTGCTGAATTTTAAGACAATATTGTTGTACTGCTCATCTTTGGCCACTGGTACTTCAACATGTCATTTTTGCAGCTACAAAAGCTCAGAAGGATTTCTCTCTAAGGCTCTTTGGAGCTGGATCACTGCAGGATAACTGAAATGCTTGTCATAAGATTTGTCTCATGACTTTTACTATAATTTTCTTAAGAGGTAACAGAAGCTTTTCCCGAGATCAGAGCTCTGCCATGGTTGATATCCCAAAGGTTTGCCTGGAGCAGCAAATTTAGGAGACCAAATACAGCAAATGGGTTTATCTAGCATGGTCTGCTATAGTAGTATCCTTACTGCAAAATTGGTGTTATATGGCCTTGGTAAGTGAATTATTAGCTCAAAGGGTTGTGACTGGCAGTGTTATAAAGGCCAGTGGACAGCCAGCCACCCATGACATCATTCAGGATTGATATGAGTGTCAAAATTTTGTAACATCTTTCCGTATGACTCGGATGACAGGACAGAGTGCACCCCTTGTGAGTTTGCAAAATGATATCGGGTTATTGGGGGAGTAACTGGTATACTGGAAGATGGGGTTGCTATCTACAGAGACCTAGGCTGGAGGAATGAGAAGTCCAGCAAAGGCAAGTGTAGAGTACTGCACCTGGGATGGAACAACAGGCTGGGGGCTTCACTGTTAGAAACAACTTTTCAGAAAAGAGCCTAGGAGTCATAACGGCCAAGTTGAACATGAATTAATAGTGTGCCTTTGCAGCAAAGGCAGCCAAAAGCATAGTGGGCTGTATTAGAGTGTAGCCAAAAGGAAACATTTCCTTCCCTTTATCTGGGACTGTGAAACCATATCTTGAGTCTTATGTTCAGTTTGGGGCTCCCCAGTACAAGACAGTGACGTACTGGAGTGAGTCCAGTGAACAGCCACCAGGATGGCTGCGGTCTGGAGGCACATAATGTGTGACGAGCAGCTGAGAGATAGAGTTGTTCAGCCACAAGAACAGTAAGCTAAAGGGAGATTTTATCAGTGCCTACAGCCACCTAATGGGATAACAAAGAGAAGAGAGAGCCAGGCTCTTTTCAGAGGTGTGTGGTGGAAGGGTGAGAGATAGTGGGCCCAAAATCTGAGAATGTGGGAAATTCAATTTGACATGAGAAAAAAACTTTCAACCATGGGGGTAGTTAGACACTGCAACAAGGACCTGGAAAGGTTATGGACTCTCCATCCTTGGAGATATTTAAAACTTGACTGAACAAGGCCCTGATGAACCTGCTGCAAATTTGAGCAGCAGGTTGGATTAGGTGGCCTCCAGGCATCCCTTCCCATCTGCAGGATTTTGTGGTTCTCAGCAAGTGGGGAAAGAAAAACAAAATGCAAGATGTATTCTAAGACCATGAAATTTATAGGCCAATTAGCACATAACATTCTAACACATTTGACATCCATTTTTCACTGAATAGTGTGCATCCTGAAAACTGAGTTAGTACTATGGTGAGCTAGCTTTTGTCTAGGGTGTCTCTCACAACGACTGTACAATGGAGCATGTTCCTAATGCATGGAATTCTTAGTTCATGAAGTATAGTTCCCTCACAAGCCATCAGTCAAAATGTTTTTGCTTTACTGCAGATGTTTCTCCCAACTTCTCAAATACTTTCAACTTTATCCATCTCTTTGCAGACCTGCCACCTCCTTTTTACAAAGTTGTGGGCATCAGGCACAGTTTTTTATGCAAAATACTGGGCTAGATTCAATAAACTTTTTCTTTAAGACTACCAAAATGATTTATAAGGAGACCAATGTGTCATTATCTCCCAAAATATACTGACAAATGGGAATCTTCCAATAGTATAGTCTCCAGGATGCCTCTAATGACTTCCTAAATATAATCCAATGTATTGCAGGACTCTGAAGCATACTTTGTCTTCCTAATGTTACTGTTTCCAATATTTATCATTGTTTCAACTGTATTTTCAAAGTCCCATCCAAGAGTCTTGTGATTTACGTGAAGGTTACAGTTTTCATTTATTTCCGAAGCTTCTGTCCTTTATAATAATGGATGACCTTAAAATACAGATGAATAAAAATATATAATGAGAGAAGAAAAATGGGAATAGTGAAATAACACATTCTTTCAACACTTCATTGAAGGAAAATTATGAGGGATTGCTTGAGGCATTGAATCAGACAGCTGGAGGGAGTGAAGGTGGAACAGCTGGAAGCACAGGTATAGAATTCCGTTCCCCTAGAAGGAGAATTTGGTCTGGCTAAACTAGGAAAAACTAAAGACATGGGAAGACAAAAACATGCAGGAAAAGATAATACTAGCCTGGTTATGTAAGTTTGATGAAGCTGGAGAAGGGAAAGTAGATGTTAGGCTGAGCTGGAGCTGTAATATGGCAAGAGTACACCTAGTGATGGGTAATGGTAGCAAAAATTATTATTGAGACCCAGAAGGCAGAACAATAATCATGCTGATGAAAGCACCTTGCAGATTTCAAATTGTGTGGTCAGTAACAGGTTTTTGCTCTTGCTTGCGTGTTTGTGAAAATATGAAGTTACTGTAGTAAATTTAGTACTGTAAAACCCTGACAAAATGCCAGTGTGAAGACACACTTGGAACAGTATGGTGACAACTATATCTCTGACACCACCTTCTGCAGAGGTACAACAGGCACTTTCACTGAAATATTAAACTGTCTTTACTGTAATACAGATCAACATAGTGGACTAAATTATTTTCCATTGCAACTGCAAATTAACTATGTGAATAAGCTTTAAGTGTTTTAAAGACACTGGATTGACTTTTATTATTCTGAAGAACTAGAGTTCAACTAGAGTTGAAAGGCATTGATTAACTGATTCTGCATAATGTAACTGTTGATCAGATCCAGCAATGGCTTAATCTATTACCCCACTGTTTTTTCTTACGAAAACTTGATTTTTCACTCTTCATTGGATGGACATCTAGCCTTCAAACTGGTTACAAGAATCATTAATCATTCACTTTGAGCTGGTCAAAATGAACAGCTAGTGACAGAGAAGAGTGGGTGGAGGGGGAAGGAATAGACCTCAAGGGATCCTTCAGTGGAAGGTGTAGTCCAATGGATAGGCAAGGCTGAAGTGTAAGTTCCTTTCTTGATTAAAAAAAAAAAAGGACAAAACTCCAAGAAATAACAATGAAACTCTTTAGATCAATTTTTTACAAGACTAGATCTGAGCCTAGATCATTACAGTTGCTCTGGGCTGCATTGGTTTTCACTGAAAACAAACCCTACAGAGATACTTATCAAACTTTCAATACCAAAGTGTTCCCCATGTTTCCAGTGACTGAATACTTATTCTGCAAACTTATAAAGGCAAATCCTTCAAATTAAATTAGTCGTCTTACTTGCATAGTTTTGAGGATTTTTAATGTAAATATTTATTGAAATATTAATGAGATCTAATAAGATCTTAGCTCAAATTTATTTAGCAGTTGGTTATGAATTGGAGAACTGTCAGATGAGTTTCCATTTAAGTTACAGCACCAAATCTGTACTTCTGAAATTTTACTTGAAGTTGCTGGTGATATCTTCAGTGACTGAAAGGAGTTTGATTATATCCAATATTATTCAAACATCAGTATGCACCTGAGGCAATGTTTTTTTTTTTCCTGTTCAGAAAATAAAAATATTTCAGTCAAGCTTAACCTTCCCCCTTGCCTTACATACATGAAGCTAATACATCACAAAGTTTAAAAAATTAATTTCCATTAAGTTTCACAGTATACAGGATCGAAAAAAGGTAGTTAGGATCTTTGGAAAAATAGAATCCTATTGTATATATATAATTTGAAAACTGAGATCCAGCAGGATCTTGGTTTCTACTGAGTTATAAGAGACTGTCTACTAAGACTGAGATTAAGGTACTTAAAGTATTTTTTTCATATTCTTAACTTTTCATGTGCACAATTTAACCATTGTTAGTATTGTGCAATCGCTATTTTATACGTATCACAGAATGCTAGAGATTGGAAGGGAC
>NW_010141327.1:0-1544 GCF_000699245.1 Pterocles gutturalis | reverse complement strand
CCACGGCGCCAGGACCTCGGGGACCCCCCGTGACCCACTTGGGGGGCACCCCACAGATCTCCAGGACCCCCAAGCTCACTTGTGGGGCAGCTGATGGACTTCCAGAAGTTTCGATGTCACTTCAACGGATTTTGAGACCCCCAACCTCACTTATGGGGCACCCCATGGACTCAAGAAACTTCGGTGTCGCTTATGGGGCACCCCACGGACTCTCTGACCCCGAACCTCACTTGGGGGGCACCCCACAGATTTTGAGACACCCAAGCTCACTTATGGGGCACCCCAAGGATCTCAGTGACCCCCAAGAACATCTGTGACCCCCAACTTCACTTATGGGGCACCCCATGGACTTGTAGGACCCCCCAAGAACACTTATGGGGCACCCCACAGATCTGAAGAACCTCCAGCATCGCTTACGGGGCACCCCACGGATCTCTGTGACCCCCAACCTCACTTATGGGGCACCCCAAGAGCCTCCGGACCCCCCAAGAACACATATGGGGCACCCCACGGACTCTCTGACCCCCAACTTCATTTATGGGGCACCCCATGGACTTGTAGGACCCCCAGCGTCACTTGGGGGGCACCCCACAGATCTCAAGAACCTTCGATGTTACTTATGGGGCACCCCACAGATCTCCAGACCCCCAACGTGACTTATGGGGCACCCCATGGACTCAAGAATCTTCGATGTCACTTATGGGGCACCCCATAGATCTCCAGACCCCCCAAAAACATGTGTGGGGCACCCCACGGATTTTGAGACCCCCAACCTCACTTATGGGGCACCCCATGGACTCAAGAAACTTCGGTGTCGCTTATGGGGCACCCCACGGACTCTCTGACCCCAAACCTCACTTATGGGGCACCCCAAGAGCCTCTGGACCCCCCAAGAACATGTGTGGGGCACCCCACGGATTTTGAGACCCCCAACCTCACTTATGGGGCACCCCATGGACTCAAGAAACTTCGGTGTCGCTTATGGGGCACCCCACGGACTCTCTGACCCCGAACCTCACTTGGGGGGCACCCCACAGATTTTGAGACCCCCAAGCTCACTTATGGGGCACCCCAAGGATCTCGGTGACCCCCAAGAACATCTGTGACCCCCAACTTCACTTATGGGGCACCCCATGGACTTACATGTGTGGGGCACCCAACGGATTTTGAGACCCCCAACCTCACTTATGGGGCACCCCATGGACTCAAGAAACTTCGGTGTCGCTTATGGGGCACCCCACGGACTCTCTGACCCCGAACCTCACTTGGGGGGCACCCCACAGATTTTGAGACCCCCAAGCTCACTTATGGGGCACCCCAAGGATCTCGGTGACCCCCAAGAACATCTGTGACCCCCAACTTCACTTATGGGGCACCCCATGGACTTGTAGGACCCCCCATGGGGCACCCCAAGAACATCTGTGACCCCAACCTCGCTTTTGGGGCACCCCACGGACTCAAGAAACTTCGGTGCCACTTATGGGGCACCCCACGGATCTCTGACCCCAAACCTCACTTGGGGGGCACCCCACGGACTCTTGCGA
>NW_010141326.1:23122-39394 GCF_000699245.1 Pterocles gutturalis | reverse complement strand
TCCAACCTTAATGATTCTATGATTAAATTATGATTAAAAATAAGATGCAGGTTTTATTTACCCTAAAGGTGATCAGTCAGTGGTATTGCATTCTCCACTGCTGAATTTTTTTAAAGCCAAAACTGAATTAAAAGCAGAGAGGCATGCTTTGGTTCAAATAGGAGTTATTTCTAGGAAGTTCTGCAGTGCTATGCAAGAGTACTGAAGGCTAGATCAGTGATCAGATTTTGAATAGCAAATAGCTATGCCAGAAGGTGGAGCCACAGCGTCTTCAGAGAGGTATTTTTTAGTGTCAGGGGCTCCTGGCCTCCAGAGGTGCTGCTTTGCATGCAGGCAGGCATATTCAGCGAGGTGACTTGGTGGGGTTGAGCTGCCCCTTAAAGAGTTTAGACTGATTTGGAACATTTTAAACTTTGAGATGTTTTTGATCACTGAAATCAGGTGGTTATACTGTTCTCTATTTGTCTTCCAATGAATGATTTGCTCCAGGTTTCCTGATAAGCAAAGTATGTCTATTACAAATGCACTGTTCCCACTTGGCAAAACCTGCTATTGGTTCCTGGAAGAGGAAAACGTCTGAATTTTTGGAAGCTTCTCAAACCCTAACTTATGCAGTTTGCCATCTTTTAATTATGCCAGCCACAGTGAAGAGATTAAAAGGAAATTGTGGTGATGGTATGCAGCAGAAATGGATTTAGGTTATGTAGATAGTACAGAGAACAAGGAGAGTTCCCCCAAAATATCTTTATTTTGTGGCTCTGTAGACTTGATCTCTGCTTCCATCTAGTTCTGCTGCTTTCACTGTGTTTACGCGAAGCTTAGCCAGGCAAGTAGTTTTTGCTAGCCAAATACAATTCTTCACTTGGCAGCCCACCAAAGTTCTGCACCCTGTGTCTCAGTTCCTGGCAGAGGCAAGTTTGTGAGCAGAGATTAATTAGGATCTTAGAGCTTGCAGCTCTGTTGCAGGGAAACGCTTAGCTGCCAAATATTCTGCTTGCTTGAAACATGCCAAGGAGGGGACAGATCTGGAAATAAAGAGTTGAGGAAAACGCTTTGTATGTGAAAGTTAAAAATGTTATTAAAAAATTAACTCAAATCATGACTAAAATTAAAAAATCTAACACGTGCCTTCAGAATAATTAAAGCAGAAGTAGTAGCATATTTCACAGTAAAAAGCTAATGAAGTCATACTTCACTACTGTGAACATATACTCTGTGTCTGAAAAGTGCACAGAATTGAACTCAGGCCTTTTAATGATTCCACGGTCTTTTAAGAACAAAGTTGAGGTGGTGTTTGTGTGTAATCTTTGAGAAATTGAAATGTGTTCTACTTTTTGCTTACAAACCAGGTCTTATCCACCAGTCTCCTTAGCTGTATCAGCCAAGTCACTGATCATATCTTGCAGTTGTTACTTGAATCCCTATCCCAATGGAGAGGCTTTAGGTTATCTATAAAGTGCAGTAATGATATATTTTTCTCTAAATGGTTTGTCAAGACTCTGCTCTACATGTGTAGAAATTCTTTTCACATGTGAGCTCTCAAGGCTGATTAAATTAAGAAAGATTATAGTAACAAAATGTTTTTCCTATGAATTTTACTTTTTTCAATCATTATTTTGTTTACAGACCAGCAGTGGCTTATAAATGAGAATAAACGACTGGCTGCCCTTCAGCAACAGCAGAGGGAGTTTGCAGTGCAAACAGAGTCTACACTGTATGCAGAGGCTGAGGTGCAGAGTACCATTGGGCTGGAAATCTGCCCTTCCCTGCTACAGCAGAAGAAGAAGAGATTGGTGCAGCTGGAGCTCTTGCAGAGATATTCCTTAAAAAAGGCAGAAAGAAACATAAGGCAGAAAAAGGTCAAATTCCAGCTGGAAAGGATAGTTAAGAAGCAGAAATTATTGGAAGCCAAGCAAAACCTAGAGCAGCTGGAAGCTAACTGCTGGCTCAATGAAGAGTGTGTGAAACAATCCCAAGTACTAAAAAAAAATACTGCTGTACAGTCCTCTTTGGATCACCTGTTGCAAAAGAGAAGGAAGTCATTGGGTTCGAGTTCCTTGCAGCACGTACAGCATTCATTCTGTAACCCGCATCTGCCCCAGGTACCCAGGTAAGTTAACATCTGCCAATTCCTCTGCACTTTCAAAAGTAATTTAAATTCCAGGTATTTTCAGTGACCACCTATAATCCAGAATGCCTTTCAGTCAGTGTATTGAAACAATCGCAAAACTTGGAGTATCAGTGAACTTACTATATTGTATGTCACACAGGAGCTGTTTGTCCTTTTTCCTTGGATCTGTACAGTGCATTCCCTGCTTAGCTCTTTGACATGGTCTTTCTCACTGTTTTTTACATTCCTCTCTCAAGCCTTTCTGCACTTTTAACCTCTTTGTGAATGCTTTCCAGAACTGGCTTAGCTCTTGTTCTTAACCTTGTTCAATTGTTGGTAAATACTAATATCTGCATTGTTTTATCTTGATTAGGGTCAGACTCTTGCTTCAGAATGTTTATACCATTGGGGTAGTTCTGGATTGGACTTTTAAGTTGGCCAGCCCTTCTCAAGCTAAATAAATATCTCTATGCAGTGCTAAAAAGTTGAGGTCCTAGGGTATCTATCACAGCATGGTCCTGGAGGCAGGAAATAGCTAAACTCTGCTAAGTGGATTTCTGTGACTTAGAACTATCTTATATTTTTAACTAATGTTTGCAGCTACTTTAGCCTACAGAGACTTAATGCCAAGCTATACCACATAGCATTGTGTTGCAGAATGTATTTCAGGATAGGGGGGACTGTATGGTTACTGAAAGGAAATTTTTTTTTAATTAATTCTCTGACAGAATTTGCTTCTGAAAGGCATTAAGATTGTGACTTCATGTATCGTTACTCTTAACTACAAGACATTACCGATGTGGAAGCGTTGTTAAGTACATTACTCAAGCAAGGATTGAGCATTGTTTTTTCTTTATTTCCACAGCTGTTTGTTGAAGAGGGAGACTGTCTCAAAGTTATCTACCTCACCAAATATTGATCAGTGCTCTGAAGGCTGTACAACAGGGAGGTTGTCATCTGTAAAATATCTTTATGGAAAAGTTAAAGATGTTTCTAGGAGTGAAGACCTTAATGATGAAAAACGGATCTCCTTTTCAGTCCAGAGGCAGCTAACTGAAAAACAAAGACCATTTTCATTTGGAAATAAAAAAGGAGCAGAAAAAGACTCTAGTGATTCAGCTATCATGGCTTGTATCAATAAAAATGATCAAAAAATTGCAAAGTTGGATGACAGCCCAAGGCAAGCTGGATCTGAAAACCAGACCTCTCAAGGGGCCTCTCCTGATCTTTTTAAGCAGAAAGATGAGCCTGAAACCTTTATTACAGGGACAAGAATGACAAAAGCAAAGGTGCTAAGAGATATAAGTCAGCCTGCAAGTAGCAATCTAGAACAAAATAGAGCTCAGGTATCCAATAAAAAGAGTAGAATGGATATCAATAGAAAAGGCCACAGCTCTTCTCCAGAAAACTTTCCTGAAGAAATGAAGAAAACAGTGTATGGAAACCCACCACCAGCACTTCTAAACCAAACAGACAAGAACTGGGAGAGAGAACCAAATTCAGCCGTGCCAAGTCATGAGAAATCATCAGTGGAACACCAAGAACTTCTGATGGTGGCGACATCAGTTGGAAATCTTGCTAAGATGAACACACAGGCACCTCTCTCTTACATTGGAAAGAAGTGGCACAGTGCTGAGATGCTAAGTGCTGGAGTGTCCAAAACAGCCACAGATGTGCTGGGGAACTGTCAAGAGGATGATGAAAACGAGATTTCTGATACTGACAGTTCTTACTCTGTAGATTCTCTCTCCTGCGCTTATGCAAAAGCTTTCACAGAGAAACTGAAACAAGAAGATTTTGACAGAACTAAATGTCTTGCCAACCCAGAAGATTCTGAGAGCGATGACAGTCAAATGTCACAAGACTCTCTAATAGAAAAGGAAAATAAAGCCAAAAAGCAAAATAAAAGCCGATTTCACAAGTCAAAGGCCCACCATGAGCCTGCTAAGCTTTACAAAAGCAGAACTGATCACCATATTTCATCTTTGGTGACATCATACGCATCTCGTAGGAGACTGGGAAAGCCTGAAAGAAGCTTTTCTCTGGACAGCTTAGCTGATGGAGAAGAGATGCCAGCAGAAGATCTGGTAGAAGAATCCAAATCTGATTCATCTGATGAAGTGCCAGCAGAGATCTTTTGGAAGTTACAAACTCCTAGATTACCAGCTATCCAGACTGAGGAAGGCCATGAACCCAAGATCTGCAACAGAGATACAGAAGGGACAGATTATGATCTGAAGCTGAGCAGTTCCTTTTATTTGGACACTGAACAACAGCCTGCTTCCCATAATGCTGGCAAGCAGTTCCTGAGAGGGACAAAAGTCTCTTTTGTAGAACAAGAAAGGTGTCTTGATAGAAGACTGTATTACACAAGTGGAAATCCTTTGCTTACTACTGATGCTTCGTCGTCCTGTGACATCAGCAGCCCCAGAATAACAGCACCTTCTTCCCATGAAAATCTGCAATTTCAAGAAGCTCGCCTGTGCTCTTTGAGCGAACGAGAGCTCTGGCTGAAGAAAGATGATCTAAAGCAGTCAGCTGCTGAAGTTTCTTTTGTTTCTGGATCTAAGCAGATACACAGCATTTCACATTTGTCACATCGTATAAACGAAAGAAACACAGGTTTCTCCTCTGACACATCAGAAGCACCTTTACCTGAAACAACAACAACTGCAAGCAGAGTTTCTGAGAGTGGATCATTAAATAAGAGTCTTAAGGGATGGACAAACTCTAGTGAAATTTCTTCCTTGGAATCTCAAGATGTAATGTCCTCATTTGTTAGCTCAGTAGGACCAAGCTCCTCTCTTGTTCCTCTTTCAGCAAAGCATGATTATTATTATGAACATTCGAGGTCAAATCATCCTGAACAAGACCAACTGAATGAATTATCTCCTTACAGGTCTACCACTGAATGCACACAAGCATTCAGCTGTTTGGAAAGCACCTCCGCTACAGACTGCTTGTCACTGGTATCTAGGAAAGAGGAGGATTCTCTCCCCACAACTCATCCAGAGCTGCCAAAAGATCACAGTCTGAAAAAAATGCCTTTTATTTCTGCATTGCCTGTGCCCATTTCGGAACAGAGAAATGGCTGTGTAGATGCAGATTTAGAAGATGATTTCTTCAGAACTTTTGAAAAAGGTGACCTAGATGATGATGGCTACAGTAACTTGATGACAAAATCAAGTGTAACAGATTCAGGCAGTGGAAGTGCATCTGTCAGTGCTCCTGCTGCTGAATCTTCTATAGGACTTGCTCATAATGTGGCCACAACACAGACATCTGCAGTAAAACAAGTCCAATTTGGAAACCATGGGCAGCTTTTTCCAAGAAGGGAAATACCAACGTGTTGTGATGAAGGTTTCTTTCTCAGTGACCTAACAAATAAGAACTGCTCTCTACTAAGCAGTCACGAGCTTCAGACATTGGCTGGACAAGGAGGAGAATCAGCTGTTACAATAGGTCTCCTCACATCTGGGGAGAGTAATTTGGAAACAATGCAAGAAATGGATTATGAACAAATATCTACAGAAGAAATAACAACAGAGACAGATTTTTCCTCACAGGAGACAACATATCGATGTAACCCTTTAGTTGTTCACAGTGCAAGTTGCAACCAATCTGCAACACCAATAGAGGTATCTCAAAAAGAGATTATCTGTATGGAAACAAGCACAGATAGCTTGGCAGAGATTGGGCCAGATCTGTCTTCATTCAGCGATAATGAAGAATATGAACCAAAGGATGAAGACTTGTCTTCACTGAATCATTATGAATTCAAAAGCAAACCTGTTTATTCCCATGAATGTGCTCTCGCAGACAGACAGCCAAGTTACTTATCCCAACAAATTTCAGAAAATTCCACATTATGCACTGATAATATAAGAGAAGAAAGCAGTGAAAGGAGAGAACACAATGTCTTGAATTCTCAGGCTGTAGTTCGGAAAGAATTTTCATCCCAATATGAAAACTTAGTAGTAAATGAAGTCAGTTATCTCGTAGTGAATGTAAATGGGACAGACACTGAGTCCTTCCCTGCTGCTATTTGTGAGAGTACAAATCATTTTCCCCCAGAATCCAATTCAAGCATATTTTACCAAGCTTCAACAAAAGCTAATCTTTTTCAAAGTGCATCTGAGACTGAAAATTATGATAAACTATTGGAGCATGTCACAGCAGTGAAAGGAGATTGTGATGGTACCTCTAATCTTACTGTGGAAGTCAGTGGCACAGAAGGTTGTTCTGAGGCACATCCTGGCTGCCTTTGCACAACATGCTCTTCAAAATCAACAGGGCAGAAAAACAGTACTCATAAGACAACTGACATTTCTGTGGAATTTGAGGCAACCATCCTCTTGGAAACAGAAACACAGAACAAATCTTTACTTGAATCAAGAGAAGAGAAAAAAGTCTCTTTTGAAAGTGATATCTTGCTTGTTGAAGATGATGTAAATTCAGAGTTGGGAAGAGGATTTGAATACAACACAAATATATCAGCTACTGTTTCTCAAGAGAAGAGTCCATATATAAATAAAGAATCCAAGTTTTTAAGAAACCCAGAAACTGATCCAGAAGAAACTATGGTTCCTTGTCAGAATATGAAAGCAAACACTGATGAAGAAGTAACAAAATTGATCAATAGTGCAATCAACTTAGAAAAAAATGCATTGGAAATTAAATCCAGACAGATTGAAAGTTTACATGACTACCCAGTAGCCAAAGCCCAAAGTGTAACTGAAGACAAGAGTGGAGAGGATTTTAAAGGCGTTAGTCTATCTCAGAATCCAAAGAAACGTATTGATATTGCAGCTGGTGAAGTTCCACATGAGTTTTATACAAATCTGTGCCTGACACGTGAAGAGGCAGAGAAAGATGAACCACAAGTAGCCAGCACCAGGGTAGAACACAGTCAGGAATCAAAAGCACTTGGATGTTCTGGCAGCCAGCTTGAGACAAGCAGCTTTTGCCAAAAAGAAAAAAGTGAGAAAATAGAAATAGGTATTTATTCACCAGAGTTTTCTGTTGCTCCCAAAAGCAGTCCTTCAGCTGCGTGCTCCCACACTACAGGTTTTACTCAGAATACTTCAGTCGTCCTTGATGCTTGTGAGGGACTTTTACAGATTAATAGAACAACAGAAACTACGTTTAATACAGAGGATGTAGCTGCCACGGTACTAGTCACAGGTAGGCAAGGAAATATTTTAGCAAAACCTGAAAATGAAGGACAAGTAGCGTCTAGCAGTTTAATTGAACGTTGTGTAACAAACTGTTTGCCCCAGGAAGACAAGGTTAATGAATGTGAAGTGACTGGGAGTGAAGAAAAAATTATCATGACAAATACTGAGGGGCGGAGTATTGCGAGGCAAGAAATCATATGCACAGGTAAAAATGTTTTATTTACTGAAGAGACTCCAGCTGCACATCGGATGTATTGTGATAGAGGTGACGAAGAGGAAACTTTAAATCCGTTTAAGATCCCTGAAAGATACCTTATAGCTTCAGAACTAGAACAGAATATACTGTTAGATGATGATTCAAGATATCATGATCCTACTGAAATGAGTGAGGATGGTGGCTCAGTGGACTCTGTTACAGATAGAAGAAATGCAGTCATGAAAGATATTGATGCATGTGAGTATTCAGTTGATGATAGTACTGGTATTGACCAATATAGAATTGAGCAAGAATTTAAGAGTCTCCACTTTAAAGAGGATAGCCATGCATATTTGAGTTGCTCTATGCAATATCTTGAGCATAGCACTTCAGAAAACTCGAACAGAAGTATCGTTAGAAGAAGACCTGATATTTGTGAATCGGATCCAGTAGGCTCCAGAGTTGAGGAGGAGAAAGTGCATTTGATGAATCCAGAACAAATGGCCAAAACAGACGAAGAAAAGGGCATGTTTCTAGAAAACACGGAGGAGGTGGAACTGATCTTTTTACAAAACCTGAATGAAGTATTCCCTGAAAACAAAGACAGCTGCCAAATGACAGGTGATGACAGCAGATCAAATGAAATCTTAAGAGAAAGACAGTGGGTGTCTACCAGCTTTTCTACAAATAATGAAGATATCAGCAAGCAACAAAATCTAACAGCAACACTGAAGTCTCCTGAAAAAACCCAAGAAGGTTCACTTAAAGACTCCCTATGCCAGTCTGTAAATCACCTTTTATATCTTGGAGCAAGTGATGATTCCCATCTTGTTCAAGATGTTCCCACTGCATTGGAAGGACACACAAAACCGTCTAACAGCAGCGTTGGAACTGGAGCTGTCCTGCCTTACTATGAAACATTAATGGAGAGTGAGGTCTGTGTTGGTATGCCTGTTTCTGTCAGAGAAGACAAATATCTTTCTGATATAATGCAAAGTAAGAATGTAGCTTTTCAGCAAACCAGGACCAGAGAGGAGGAAGAATCCTTTGTATTTAACAATGACGTATCTGGGCAACCTGTCAATGAGAAGAACAGCTCTTCTACTCCCGACAGTGCAGGTGGTCCTGACTCCGAAGCTGTTGCGCTTCAGCAAGGGGCAGAAGGAAATTCATTTTCTGTGGAAAAATTAGATCCTTCTGAAGATATAATTCAGGATGCTAACAATGCTCAGGAAGAACACCATGTGGATTTAATAGGTAGTGAACTATCAAAAGACTGCCTCAATTCCATAGAAGGTACAGTGCAAGAGGAAAAGGGTACCATTGTGCCAGATTCAAATCTGCTTTCTTCTTCAGAGAAAGAAGTGGTGGAAGATACATGGGGGGGGAAAATTAATTCTTTACCACAAATCTCTTCTCAAAAAATGCTTCACTATGTTAATACAGCTCAGAAAGTACTTCACTCAGGGAGTTTATCACAGCACAATGAGAAGGAGAAATTTTTAAGCGCAGGCTATACTACTGCAAATAGTAAAAATGAAAATGCAGAGTTTCCTGATGTAGTCAGATATCAGCCTGAGCCCAGAGAAAATCAGGGACATGGGACTCCTGAAGAGTGCTACGTGGACCAACCAGGCAGCAGGGTTTCTGAGAATGCCTCCACCCTTTCAGAAGGCCTGAACAAGGCTCCATGGGAAAATCCACATTATAGTGAAGAGTTTCTAAATTATAATAGGAACTCAGGCACTTCTGAATGTTCTTCTGGTCTCCTGAATCATCCAGCATCATCTGCAGATGTTTTGATTGCCAGCAATGGAGACAAAGGTAAAATCAATGCGGTTCTCTCTGGAGAAACTAAATACTTTGAAAGTGAATCAACAGATTTAAGTGTAACTTTTCCTGATGTTTCTCAAAAAGGAGATGAAAAGAAAAATAATTCTGCAGTTGCAGAGGCCACATATACTCAGAATAATAAACTCCCTGAAAAAGTTGTGGGAACAGATCAAAAGGGGAAAATAATTCAAGATTCTTTCCAGAACTGCAATGACATAAAAGAAAATAAAATCAATGAGTACTCAGAACACAACAGTAACACTTCTAGGGTGACTGCGCCAGAATCAGGCTTGCGTACTTTTCAGAGCCAAGGACAGACTGGCAGTAAAGAATCAAAGTGTCTTCCATCCAACTTTGCGGAAGATACTCCAACTGATACACCGTTTCAAAGCTCCAAGAACTTCAGTGCTTTTGACACTTCTTGTTTATGTGATGTCTCACAATCTGTAATATTTAGTCAGCTTGAGGACTCACTTCAAGACACTGTTTTGACTGAGCAAGTATCCTCCAGTTCTGGAGATGTGTGCCCTGTAAAAGGAGGAGATTTTCCCCAAGCCTTTTCAAGTGTCAGTCACCCATCCTTAACGCCATTTTCAGAATCTTCTTCAACTGCACATACAGGTCATGGTGAAACTGGCACGTATGATATTTCACATACAAGTGCATTGAAACATTCTCCATTTGCTGTTTCGCAAATACAGGACACTCAGTCTGATAAGGCTGTGGTATTCGACGAGCCGATACATGCTTCAGGGAGTATTTTACTTTCTCTTGCAAAAGAAAACAGGCATTGTCCAGTATCAGACACAGACTCTACTTCATATAAAAATTCTGCTGTAGGCAGGGAACCTGTATATGGAAGTAATTGTAAAAAATTTGACAATGATATAAAAGTTGATCAGCACCATTGGGGTAAAGCTCCACCACAAGAAGCTTGCACAGAACACACAGAGAAAGTACTAGGTGATGATGATTCTCTTTTATTACCATCATTACCTTTTTGGGATACTGGAAGGGCAATTCTTGTTAAAGAGGGAAAAATATTTAACAGAAATGAGGAAGAACTGCATTCAAATATTGAGGCTGAACATTTTGCAATAAAGACAGAGCAGAGAAAAATATTAAGTAGAGAAGCTGCTGAAAGGCAAACTAACGTATCCTCAAATTCTGCAAGTGAATTAATAGGCCCAGAAGTTACAGTGCTGGAAAATCTGTATCCAGGAGATGTTGATGTAGATCCTGAACACACCTGCAGTTCATTCAGCCCAGCGTACCGCACATACAGCAGAAGCGCTCATCCCAGGCGACTGTATCCCACTGTCTTGGGTTTTGAAAAAAAACCTGCAGATCTGCAAGACAGTTGTCAGTATGTGCCTACAGGTGAACAGGAAGAACAAATTCCAGATGGAACAAATACAGATGTTAGAAAAGAGATTTTAATTTGCAAAAACAGTAGAGGCTCAAGTGTTGATAGCCCTGCTGCTGACGCTGATGCAGACACTTGTCCAGCAATGGGAGATGCTGTAATGAGGAATAAGACTCTGAAATCAGAAAGACTAAACTTTTCTGTGAGGAATAATGAAAGTATATCCTCGAAGTTTTTAGCAGAAAACTATGCTTTGCCTCCTCAAGAATTCAAATCGGTGCAATTCAGGAGCAAAAGATCATATTCTACTACACGGAATACAAGGAGCTGTACACAAAGTGAACAGAGGCCTTATTTACAAAGTCACAGACTGTCAGCACCAGCTATTGCTGTGTTCTCTGATCCAGAATATACTTTGGAAGCTTCATCTAAGGTAGATCCTTTGTTATATTCCACATCAAAATCACTGCAAGATTTAAATATGAGTGTAGAGCCTCCATCACCAACTGATGATGATCTTCATGGAATTGAAAGATTTTCAAAGCAGGAATCGAAGAACTTTCTGCAGGTTAAATCTAAACCCAGATTTCAGCAGCGAACGGCACAAACTAAGAAGCTTGCAAACTGTGATCTGAAAAATCTACAAAATTTTGCAGCAAGAACCCAAAGCAGGCAGTCTTCAAAAGACTGTACTACTCATTCTCCATCATCTTTACTGCACACAGCTTCCAGTTCTGTGGGCACAGAAGAAAATATCCATTCAAAGAGTAGTTCTGTAGCTCAGTGCAGCGAAGGGAAAGTTGAAGAAGCTGGATACCAACCAGGAGCAGATTCATTTTTGCAGGACAATAAAGATGCAATACATTTTAGTTCAAGTGATATCAACCCATATATTCATCTGTGGCAACAAGATGGATCAGGCAAGATTGGCTGGAAACAATATGTATTTGGCAGTGCAAGTGACGTCTCTTCCAATCAAATTCCTTTAAGCCCGGATAATCGTAAAGTTATGAGATGTTCCAGTGTAGACAATGGATTGAATTCTCAGATTTCTCCTTTTCATTCTCATCTCAGTTCGTATGCTACAGCAAAGGTTTTATCGAGCACTTTAAGCAGCATTGAAGGTCTTCAAGGATGGGACAATGTCAGGCAAGGCTTTCAATCTGCATACTCCAGTGACAGCACCAAGCAGTATAGCAACATATCCAGTGAAACACTGGAAACTAATCCAGAAAATAACACTGCTGAATTTGAGAGTCCTTCTGCACAACCTGGTAACTCTTCAATGCAGGTTGATGAAATTGTACTGTTATATCCTTCCGAGTCAGAAAGGCCTTCCAAAAAACTACCAGGGACTACATGTGAGCAGGGAACACAAACAGCAGCTACGGGGAGGTATAAAAGGCAGAGAAGACATCAGAGAAGCTATACAGATGTTTCTGCAAGAAAGCAGGAAACAAACAGAGATTTATTTCAGCAGCCTTCTTCTTGGACAAGCATGCAGAACCTGTCCATGCATCTGTCACAGCTGCTTCAGAACACTTCTGAGCTGTTAGGAAATCTCTCCCAACAGACTGTTAGAGATACTGAGCAGAATGTCAGAATCAACCAAAGAGGAACTGAAGAGGCTGTGAAGGCTACTAGATCAGATAGCTGCACTCAGACTACAGCAGATGTAGGCACTCAAACTGAGATTCTGGAAGAACCTCAAAGCAAACACGCAGAAAAACAAGTGGAGGCAAAAATGGAAAATGAATTGAGGGCAGCTGCAGCAGTAACCATTGATGGGAAAGGAATAGCTACAGATTCAGTAGGTAAAATTCCCAAAAGGAAAGAGGAAAGACTCTCTCTCGCAGAAAGAACACAAGAACGAACAGGGGTGAGAAATCCGGGCAATCCTGACTTCCATGACAGTCTTGACAGCATTTTGGAAGACTCCTTTATGCGTCTGCCTCTCTTACCCAGAGCCTCCACTCCCATCTTTGATTTTCAAAAAACATCGTTCAGTGGACAGCAGAATGTTGCTTTTGCTAGTACCAGAGTTTCATCTCTCACATCATCCTCACTGAGTTCAGGGCAAGATGGTTCTTTGTGTACTGTAGTCAGCAGCCCTACCAATGGCACCTCTCAATCTCCAGCGTCTTACGCTGAGGATAAAAGAATTGTCAATGAACTAGAGGTTCCAGCAGAAAGAAAACCGTGTTACAAAACCACCTTGCTAGTTGACAGGGCCTCTTCGCCTATTCTTACTCTTAGTGCTAGTCCCAACAGCCACACAGCTTTTGGCAAGTCTGTCTCCTCCATTAAGGAACCTTTTGGATATTCTGGTGATGTTCCAAGTCCCCTTCACAACCAGAGAAGGCAGAGGGCAGGTCCACAGTCTGGCATGCAACCTCACATAGACAATTTTTCACAGACGGAAACAGGCAGTGAATGTAGCGTTTCTAGAGACAACAAGGGCATAAGAACAAATGGGGGTTTCTTAGGTAAGAAGGCAGCCAAAGAGCTTTTAGAAAAGGATGGTTCAAAAGAGTTGGAACAGCAGCACAGACTCAGGGCTGACACCCACACTACCATCTGTGCAAAACGACTGTACCACTCAAGTAGTATGTTGGAGGTGTCTGGCCACAGGGAGGTTTTAACAGGTGATCTCAGAGACTGCAGTCCACTGGCCCATTCTCTTCGTTGTATGTACGTTACAAGGGGAGGAAGGGGTTCTTCACCTGGAATCGGACCTGCAAAATATGTTGGTAATTCTGATACTGCCTTGATTCATAACTGCTCACCTCCAAATGCTGACTTACTTTTTAATCAAAAAATTAGTGCCACTTGTTCAAGTAAGACAAATGCTGGCACATCCTCAGAACCGCTGGTAGAAGCATCTTCTCTACAGTTTCATGATTTCTCCTGGAAAAATGAAAACAGCTGCCCTCTGCCCCTGTCTGATGTGAGCGATGCACAAACTTCCTTCCAAGATGAGAATACAAATTCCGTCACGGAAAGTGAATGTGACACTGAAATTCTTCTCAACAAAAATATTACTTTTGCAAAGCCTTACAGGCATCGGAGCTACAGTCTCCGTGACTTACCCATACACAACAAATTTAGCAACTGGTGTGGTGTTAAGGGCAGCCCTTCTCCTTCATTACTCAGCTTGAGTGGCAGTGTGACTGATTTACAAAGTCAGGCAGAAAAGAAACCTGGAAGCACACGAGCAACAGAAATGGAAGGGAATTCCCAGCTTTGTGACAGCAGGAGCAGAGAGATCGAGAGGCTGCAGAGAGAGCGTGCTCAGGTTATGGCTGGCATTCATCTGGATCTGCATCAGCAGCCCCTCACCGTGGAGCTGGCCGAAGCAAAGCTGAATTATGGCATCGGGGAGACAGACGCCCTGCTGAGGGTCCTTCAGAGTGGAACAGACGATGACCTGGTGACGACTCCACTGAAGCAGCAACTTTATGAAAGGTAAATTACTTAAAGTAGTGTTATGTTAACTATTTTGAATACACTTTATGCAGTTTAAATAACATTTAGTAATGAATGCTTAATCTGAGTTGACACTGAGTGAAGAGATAGAGTATTAACCTTATTTTGTATACCACTAAGTAATGCATTTAAGACAAAATCTTGGGGTTACTTAAATAAAATAGGGGAAAGTATAAGATTCAGTGTAATTCAAATCTAGCGTCACCCCACTCTTAAGGTTTGTAGCAGCTATGAGAGTGTTCATGTGTACCTGGTGATCATGGGAATATATTTCATTGATTTATTGCAATGTAAAAATAATTGATGCATGCTATTTATAGGGATATCTCATTCATGCTTTTGTGAATAAATGCTGCTGTATGAATATGCAAAAACAAATTTAAAAAACCTGTAAGTATACAAAATTTTTAAAAATCAAGGTTCTAGAGTCTTGTAATTGGATTATAGAACTCAGTTTAGGAAGCTGTTGTAACTAAAAAAATTTAGGAGTAGCTACATTAGTTTCCACCTTCAATTTGATTCTTGGCCATTACAAGCAGTGACCAAGGCCCTCTTGTGCATCTCCTACTGTTATAGAAGCAGTGGAGTTTTAGAATTTCTGCATCATCTGTCAGCATGTGGCAAAGGGGTATTTAAAAGGGGAGTGTATGTTATTACATTCCTATACATTTTACATTACAAAGCTACCTAATATTTGTTTTAAAAAATCAGAAAGTGTAACTTTGCAGGGTGCGTTTTGTCGCTCTTATGATGTTTCCCTGACAGACACATGAGGACTATTGAAACCCTGAGGAAGGAAAGAGAAAAACGGCTGCAAAGGTACCAAAGAAGCCGAAGTCTGAGTCCACAAAAGCATTTGAGTCTGTTGCAGACGCTGGATGCAAGTCAGAGGGATCTAGATCTCCCCAGTAGACGCCAAGAATATCTGCAACAACTTAGAAGAGATGTGGTGGAAAATACCAGGTAGGGGATTACAAACCTCTGTTTTGGCCTGATGAACATCACCGGTGTTCATAACAGGTGGCCACTGGTGGTTCTTACTGGTATCTGAGACTTCCGTAGCAGAATACTTCTCCTCATTGTAGAAGTGTTAAACTTTGGGATAGAAAGTGCTTTTAGGAAAAATGTCTGCCTGATTTTAGAAAATATTTAAATCTTCTGTCTAGTTTATTTCAGTCCATAACAAGTGTCTGGTTTATGTCTATGATGTGTGGGGTCAGCCAAGTATTCAGTCTTGACTCATTGTAGACTAATCTGTCTTCTTACTCCTTCACTAACTTAAAAACTACATGAAACAGTGAAGTTTCCTGTTAAATATCAAAGAAGTTCTGCAACCCTTCACCATTTAGAATTTGAGTTTCTCATCCCCCACCATACTCCCTAAAATGACTTTTGCTTCTTTTGTGGTAGGTCAGGAGACAGTTATCTTCCCGACACAATTATTGCCTGTGTGATATACCAAAGCAGTCACCGTAGATCACATGGAGAGCTGACTTAGAAACCACTGCTAGAGTAATCTCTGTGGTAAACTGGGCTCGCAATCTGAATCATTTTCCAAGGTTAAGTCCATGCAGCCTTTAGTGAGCAAAGAGAAACTTTTTGGAGGCTAATGTGGTAGTTTTTAATTGCTTTTATGGCAAATTTTCCTATTCCATGTTGAAAGATTATTTTCTCATGGTATTATGTCAGGTGACCTGATTTCAAGTAATTATATGTGTTTTCCCCCACTTATCTATCCTTACAGAGTTCAAGAACCAAAAAGAAGCAGCATTCAGCATCCTTCAGACATTGAACTGTTGCTCCGAGACTACCAGAGGGCACGAGAGGAAACCAAATCTGAAATTGCACGAGCTAGGGACAAACTGCGGGAGAGAGCTGAGCAAGAAAAAAGGCGTATACGGGAGCAAATATTTTCTCAGTTACAGAAGGTGAGCATTACAGAGGAGACTGTTCTGCATTATTCATGTCATTTTTTTTAAAGAAACTTGTCCATGGTTCAGTAGTTCTTCTGTCTGATACACATCAGTGTAGAAAAAACAAAGAATAAAATGCAAATTTCTGTTTAAAAAAAAGCAACTCAGTAATACTGAACAGCTACACTGTT
>NW_010141326.1:19351-23112 GCF_000699245.1 Pterocles gutturalis | reverse complement strand
TCTGAACTACATCTTCCTGAAGCCATGTTTTATGTACAAGAAACCCTAGCGTTTTCTCATGGCATGGAGCTTACGCAGCCATCCTGCTGAGTATATGTGCAGTCTCTGGAATAGTTTTGCTAAGGTAAACTTGAGTTTATTTCAGTATGTGCTTAAACACAAAGGTCTTGATTCTTTTTTCCGTTTCTCTTTTTAGACTGTCTTCTGTGGGCATGTTTGTCTTGTACTTTTGTTTTTGTTCTGCACTAGGTGTGTGAAATTTTCTGCAGGATGCAAGGACAATGCCTCGTTAGGATGTGTCTGTTCTGCCCAGCTTCTGTACTTTTATGCAGTAATCTTTGTCACTGTCTGACAATGCATCTTCGATCGCAGCTGCAGGCCTCCTCTCCTCACATGTGTATGTGGCGAACACTCATTTCATTGCTCTGCACCCTTTAAGGCACCTCTACTGGATGACTGGATCTTACCACATCTGCTGCCGTATTTTTCTTGTAAATACAGATGTACTTCATCTGAGTTGCAAAACCAAACTTAAAACTGCCTTTGAAAGTATGAGTAATCTTGAAGTTCACAGTATTTTCTTATTAGGTAATTTTTTCTTCATCTTTTGGGCCGGCATTGAGGTTTGATAGCCTGGACTCCTGTATGTGAATAACAGCAGCAGAAGCCAGGTGTTTCAGGGTGATTTGCTCTATGGCTTATAGAATCGTAGTCTTTCAAATGAGCCTGCTTATTTAACACCTTCTGTAAGGCAACAGCTTTTGTCCTGTCAACAGTTGGACTTTAGATCATTCCTCTTTCATCTTTCAGTGCTGTGATTGATTTGACTGGCTGCTGTGCAAGGTTAAGGTTTATGCGTTTGTTTGTAAGACTGTGATACCAATTACAGGAAGAAGCAAGGCTGAAGACTCTTGCAAGTACAAGCACTTTATGTACAGACTCCAGCCTCAGCCTCTCCTCGGGCCCAACATCTGGCTACAACAGCAGTAATACTGCTCCGTGCACTGCCAGTAACCTCAGCAGCCAGGAGGGACAGGTGAGACACCACTGCCCTGGGAGACTGATGTCTCCTGATGCTTCAACAACAGAGAGCAAACACAGGAACAGAAACCTTTTTTGAGGTGGTTTGTATTGACACAGCTAGCAAACAGGACAAGTTTGTGTCACTAGTATGCAGAGGGGTGGCGTGGGGTGGAGGGAGCATTACCATGTAATTGCAAAAGACAGTGACACTTATTTTTCTGGGTTTTTCTTTTTAAACCAGACAGTGTTACTATTGTCAGTAATGCAACTATCTGTCAAATGTTTTAGAAACAAGCCTTTTCTTGTGATAAACCAGAATTTTATATTCTCAGTGTGCCTCCCTCGATGCATACATTGACTTGGAGTTTGTGTGTGTGAATATGAACTTTCCTGTAATTACTTTTCGGAGTATGAACATGTGCTAGCTCCTCACTCTTGGTTTGCTAAATGTCCTGAGTCAAGGTATGATTTCATAACTAGGGTAAAGGCAAAGGAGTTATCTTGTGATAAAGAGAAGCTTCCAACCCTGTAAGGCAGATTTTCCATGAATTTTCCACTTGCTATGTAACATATTTTTCCCAGCCCGCACCAAAAGCCCCCACCTCTGCTCTTTCTTAAATCAGATTTCTTCTGGAAATGCTTTGCTTTCAAGAGATACACGAGGTCGTTCAGCTCTTAGAAACAGTCAGCTTTATGTGCTAGAGCAACTACAGAAGGATACAACATTTGGTAAGTAAAACGTACATCTGCTTATGTTTGAGTTGTATCCCAAAGCCTAATGAGGTTTGTCATTTATGCAAATCAAATTCTAATTTGCTTCTGGGTATTTTGAGGCTGTCCCTACTGTTACATGACTTCAGAAAAATACTGTCTACCAGTAGCCACAGCTTGCTTAGAATGTCTTGAAAAAGTAAATGCTGATTTGGTCCCTCTGAAGTTGCTCTTTTGATGTGGTAACATCAAAGTACAGTGTTCTGAGAGGATCTGAGGATAATGCTTTGAATGAACCAAGGAAGCAGGGGGGGCTAAAGGATTGTACATGCAAGTTCTTATTTTTATCCCTAAGACTGATGTTGGCTGGTCTTCTTCACAGTATTTGATTAGCTTATATGTGGTAATAACTGTTAAACTTGAGTAATGCAAACTGTAACCGCAGCGTAGTTACCAATGCACAGATTATCCAGACAAGGGATGGTACCAGTCCTCCCTCAGGATCAGGTGCACTGGGTGCTCCAGGGGAGGGTTTAGGTCCCTGCAAGTACACAATAGTGGTGGTTTTCTTTTTTTTTTTCTTTTATTCTCCTTTTTTGTTTCCTGCAGAAGCCAGCAGAATTGAGCCACCCCTTCCTTCCAGTAGCATCAGCTGTAGGTTCACTCATGGATTAACTATTTCAGTCAGCTCCTCTTCAACAGAAGGATACCAAGATTTATCCAAACATATCTTGGCCAACGCTACCACTGAGGTAAGTAAATAATAAGAGTTTTCATTTATTCCTATATCTCCTACTGGAAGTTGTAGCAAAAATGGATGGGACAAGTCTTGCTCTACACTGCCAATAGTTACCTACTTCTCAGTTACAGGGAGACACACTGAGCACTTTTAAATGGCAGGGAAAAGGGACCCAGGCTGCAGCACTGGGGTTCAGAAGAGAATGTTGTGTTTTAGCTGAAATGTCTGAGTGAAGCTGGTGAAACTGCTGAACTCCTCTAGCACCCAATAATTCCTACAGTGGAGGTTTTATGTATTGGTGTAGGGCAAGACATGACTCTGTATTTCATAGAATCATCTCCCTATCTCCCATTTTCTCACAATAGCATACAGGCTTAGGCACATATACATGTCTCCTCCTTCCACAGAGAATATGACAGCAAGTCAGTCTGGCTGTTAATAGTCCCTAAGGATTACTAGCACTGTAAAATTATTTGTGGTAAAGTTTGAGTAGAAAATACCATAGCAGTGTGCAAAAGCTGAGCGCAATTTATAGTTTAAACAACTTTCTCTTACCTGTACATTTGTCATTGTTTTCTAAGGTAATGGCAGCATGCTCTCATAACCTGAGGAATCTCTACACGTGCCAAGCAGCAGCTGGGTGGAAGTAAGTTTCTGGCAGGTCTTTATAATGAGAGACCTTTAGGTACTCTGCTCTCTTGTGTGCAAATATATCTTTCCTTTGTCTTTGACAGATATCAATGTACAGAAAAAGAGGTGCTGGTTTACTACAAAGTCTTCCCTTCAGCAACAAGGCACGGGTTTCTGGGAGCAGGAGTGATAGAAAGACCTCTTCCCTGTGTGTGGGGACTGGTGAGAGATCCTGGCAAAAGGCATCTGTACGACAGAACTATCAACACAGCTCGAGTACACAAGAAGGTAACCAGCCACATTCAGCTGGGTGAGTATCGACACAAACAACTGGCCACCACTATCATTATCTGCTTTCTCAGCTCAGGGTGGCAGACAGGGAGAAAGTTAGAGGCATCTTATTTCATTTCTTCAGGTTTGAATAAACAATTTCATTATTTAATATAGGAACTTCAGTTCTGCAAGACTTTTGCAAAGTAAGGATAATATTAAACACCTCACTGCAGATGTGCAACTAGAGACAGTGATTTGAAAGTCAAAATAAATGTCAAGTGGCTTGAAAAAACATCTTAACGACACATGACAGCATATTAACTACAGCTCTGCTCTTGGCCAAGAATAATTCAAAATAAAATATGCATGTGGATTTGAGGGGGGG
>NW_010141326.1:0-19335 GCF_000699245.1 Pterocles gutturalis | reverse complement strand
ACAAGTTAAAGGTGTCAAAGTCTAATTCCCCCTTTTTTTGTTTTTGGATGTTTTTTCACAGTCTACTTAGTGACCGATACCTCCCTGTGCTACCTAAAGCAACCCCGGGATTTCTGCTGCATTACTGTAGAAGCCAAAGAGGTAAAGTGAACACTCTCTCTAAAGCCTAGAGGAGTAACTGTTCTAACTCATGGTTCAAGGACAAAGGGGAGAAGAAAGGCAAGTCCATGCTCCTATTTCCAGAAGTAACAGGATAATAGGAAGAAGAACCAGGCTGATATGACAAATTGAATTATGTATAAAAACCCTCTTGTGAATGACAATCATAACACAAGTGTATTAAATAAATAACATGAGAAATATTATTTCTTATTAAAAGAGCTCTTTTAAGTAAGCAATATGAGAAACATGTAAACAAAGAAAACATTACTATATGCATAAATATTTTTTCAAATTGTCTTCTTTATACTTTATCACATGCAGGAAAACTTGTCTGTCCTGGCTGTTCAGTCTGTCTACGATGCATCCATGCCTCACCCCTGTAAGGAAGTGGTGAGAGGGGAGATTTTGCCAAGTGCTTGGATACTAGAACCTGATGTAGTGAACGGAAGAGATATCACCAGAGTTATTTACATGGCACAGGTAAGATTGTGCTGAGTGTCCAACTGTGAATGCAAAAAGCCATTACAGATCAGAACACTTAAGAGCTGGTAAGTAACAAAAAACATAATCCTTATGCTGTGCTCCATGAAGTTATGCAGTGACCATGAAAGTCACCTCCACAGTTATCTAGCATGATGTACAGTAATGCAGAGAGAATCATCGTAGGATTGTGCTTAAGCACATGATCCCAAAGTTTTTACAGCACCTCAAGCTGCTCCCTTGGATCCCAAGACTCTTCTGTAAAGGTTTATCATCAATTTCAGTACATGTTGTGTTCTCACGTGGTAAGCCAGGAGTCATGTTTGCATTTTCTGCTTGCTGTGGACACAGGAACTCCACCTTGGGTTATACTATTTCTGAAATGCATGGAAATACTTGTTGTTAACTTTTTGTATGTGAAGTCATTAATTCTCCACATTCAGTAGATGCAAAAGGTTAGTCAAGATTAGGATTACAGTTAAGAATGAGAAAAATCCTGCCATCCATCACAGACTCATCTGAAAAGTAGGCTCTCTTTGAGACAGTGGTACTAAATACTTAGAAGTGTCCCAAAGAGATAGCATGTGTATAATTTATTTGAAAGTGCTCATCTGAGAGCTAAATGGTATAAATGGTAAGTCCTTTAAACTTACTTACCTATATAAAACATGTTTTTAAGATAAAATTTAAAAAATATTATCTTTACGTAATGAGTATACACATTGTACAGTGCATACATATAATGTATATGCATTTTTATATTTTATATGCATTTTATATTGCACTTTAGTATATGCATATACATTTTCAGTAACACTATATATATATGTATCTGTCTCAAACTAGTAATATTTAATCTAAGCTTAAACTCAAAAGCAGGGTGGGTCATAGCTGCTGAAAGTAACATCAAATACACAAAACCCTGAAAGTCTACGGAGTATTGGGAAGGAAAAGATATAAACCACACAGTAATGAGAGCATCTGGCTGTAAGCTACTTTTGTGCTTAACATATACCTGCAACATCAGTGCTATTCCAGGCTGGAGAAGCGTTTTGTTCAGAAACAAGTGCAAAACCCCCCCAACATGTGACCTTTCTTCTGATTTCTGCAGGTGGATCTTGGTGCCCCAGCTATCCCTGCAAGGCTCCTGAGTTCCATTGCTAAGCGACAGCCTCTGGTGATTGCTCGACTGGCACACTTTCTTGCTAGTTAGTGTTTGGTACAAAACTGGACACTTAATGGCAGCTGGAAGTTCACGAAGAGACGCAAGCAGCTGTAAGGGTAATGTATAATGTTGGCTCATAAGACAGTCACACTCAAGCGTCACTTGAGGAGTCTAGTTGCAAATGTCAGACTATACAACAGTATAGTTAGAAAAAAGGATCATTTATTTTAGCCAACACTGCTCAGAAGAAACCCCCCAAGTTTCTTGGGGAACCTCTCTGGGGGACAGCTGTGGGAAACCTTTGTGGAACAACAAGGAAGGTGCGCTGGCTCTATACGGAGCAGAGGAAGAGACTTCGCTGTACAGTAGCCAGCATCTTACCTGCAGAACTGTATTATTTCATTTCTGTTTCCAAGGAGCTTCAAAGATCAACCTTCTTTCCTTACGGAAGTTTAGGCAGTGGTAGCAATAGAATGCACTACAAACTGGAACCAGTACAGGTATGGCTTGAGACCTTTTACAAGCTCTTGAGCAGAGCTGCAAAGCCACTTTCTAATGTTGAGATAAATATAAAATGCAGAATTGTTAACAGTGTAGATATAGTCAGCTGAGTTAAATAAGTGATTTACTTCCCCTTGAAGGGAAGTTAAAACAGCACGATATCCACTCATCATCCTGCACCCTGGACAGATTTTCCTCATGTAATTAGCTGACTGCTCGCAGCCAGAAGAAGGTATTTCAGATTGCCACTACACTATGCAGCATCAGTGGAAACCACAACACCTCAGGACACAGTTTTACTGCACTGCAGAATTAGGTGCTTTGAAATAAAACCAAACTGACAGTTGTAAACAGTGACACTTTGTCAATAATAGGGAGTAGTACTGAGTAATCAGCTTGTTTCTAGAATTTAAATGCTGCAAATAAGAGTAGCTCCAGCACTTTTCCACAATGGCTTTTTCCATCAGCTCTTCTACATGTTTACCCAAATGTGTTAAGAGTTGAAAATCTTGCCTGGCCATAGTCTTAGTGCCCTTCTTTCTTCATAACATGACCAGCTGTCTCCCTGCAGCGAATACAGACCCTTCCCGTTCAGTTACCTCATGGTGTTTCTGTTGAACTTAGTCCAACAATCTGTGAGGCTTTACATGTTTGTTCAACACCCTCCCTAGTTTAGTCACACACTCCTAAAATTAAATAAAAACACAACCGACTCAAATATCTGAATAACTTCATTTAGGTCTTCAGCACAACAGTAAAGAATCACTTTAGATATCTAAGCAATAAAAGCTGCTATGAAATGCTTTCTTTAGCTCAAAAAAGCCCACATTGTTCAAGAAGCTGTTGCACTTTAAATTTGTCAAATGAGAGATATGTATTCCAAGCATCCGCCTTACCAGAGTCAGCATCTGCCACTTTGACACAGCTGCTTCCAGTAAAAGATGTGTTTTCCCAGCATACAGTGAAATCTGCTGCACTTCCCACCTCTGAGTTCAAGAGCCAAGATGTACTTTTACTAGATCTTTGCACAGGTGTAATTTTGGCTCTCAGCTTCTACGTTACTTCCTGTTATTCATATATGAAGTTTTAAAAGTAAAGATAATAGTTATTTTAAATTGATATTTAAGAAAATAGCAGTTTTGAGACATACCAGCCTCAGGCTTTTTTGCCCGTAAGCTATACCAGGTGAGATAACAAAACCTTTCACTTACAAATTTGTTTTATCTTTAGATGGTCATGTTTATAATCTTAACACCAATAGATTCCCGTTCTCTTCTGGTGAGGCTCAGCCTGTTTTTAAAAGCCTGCAAACTGAGTCATGGCATGGGTCACTTCAAGTGTCATGCATCTTCCATAGCTCCTCAAGGAAAAAAAGGGGCAGCCCATCACAAGTTTTCTGCAACTGAGCGAAAAGACAGATTTCCAGATTTGCAGCCTGTCATGCAGTCCTACCTGCCCTGCCCCCCCCTTTTGGTGGAAACCAAAGAAGATTGAACAAGGCAGTACATAAAAGCCCTAGAAAAAATGAGCAGAAATGGCAGCACCACCTCTTGGCTCTGTCCCTGGTGCTGCTTCCGTGGATTTCCAGAGGAGGTAGGTAGGGGAGGTCTTCATACAATCCTCAAAAGATTTGCTCAGTGCTTCGCTTTTTTTCCCTTTTATTTTGGACATGGCACTAGTGACAAAGCAGTTTTTGTAGGAAAAACATCTAGGGGGACTCCTGTTGATCAACAGTGCCTATGAAGGATAATGTCTTATTGTACAGTGCATCAGATGTTTATTTTTATATATACATAAGATTTTTTTTCTACGTTTACAAATTAAGTTATTTATATATGCTTGTTTTGAAGCGTTTTTATATGCTATCAAAGCTAAGTTTTATTTTTATCAGTATTGAATTAATGTAACTTTTTTTTAATACAACCTGCACTTGATACTAAAAAGCCTATTTATATGAATGTTTTCTTTTGCAAATATAATGCTTTATGGTACCCGTTAATGTACGGCATTGGTTTGTTTGGAAGGAAAAATTCAAAAACCCAGCAGATATCTAATTTGTTAATCTACAATGTGCAAAACCCAACTTCCTGTAAGTTACTGCTGAGCAGTAGATCATCAAACCAAGTGTACTGTACCACCTCCTGCTGCATCTCTGCTCTTAATCAAGATTGCTATTTTCATAGCCACAATAAATGGTATTTTCTACACGAGAAGGCGTGCCCCACGTTATTTTGCTCCAGCTAAGATACACATCTATGAACTATGCTGGATAGAGAAATAACAGAAAAGCTAAACTGTGATAAAAGAGGTAGGTCTCCTCCTTACCTGCTGAGGACTGTGCACGGAATATGAATTTGTGGCACAAGAGTCAAGAAGCCAGTCACTGCTTCAATCTGGTTTCTGTGATGCAGTACCTTGTCCCAGCAAAGGAGTTTGTTTTGGTTTGAAACAAGGCACTGGCTGAAGCTCCTTCCTGAGTCCAGTCACACATCTCCTCTGACCTGCACATCCAGAAGGAAGTTAACATAATGCCACTTTTCCTCATTTTCTTTTCAGAGTTGTAAGTTTGCAGTAGGCACGACTGACAGGAGGAAGGCTGTATGCTCAACCACGGCTGAGTACCAGGGGGTGCCCAGGCATTAGAGTAACCATTACGACATAAGAACATGGAAACAGAGGTGTTTCTTACCTGCTGGTTCCCACTGAAGAACTGATTTTCCACCCAACAGGGCACAATTCTACTCTCTGGAAGTAGTAAACTGCTCCTGGGGATTGCTCACCTTTTAAATAAAGATTTCCAAGCATGTTGTATTAGAGAAGGATAATTCAGGTATGTTGATTTCATTAAAACAGCTGTGGCCATGGTATTTAAGCAAACAGTTTTACAATACCCAGATAAAGTCAGTTCCAGAGCTGAGAGCACTTTTTTAACCATTATTTTAACCATAATGGATTCCAGCTTCTTCCCTTGTCCACCTCCAACCTGCTCACTGCTTTCAGTGTAAGCAAAGAAGCAGCAGGCCAGACAGGAGAGGTTACTGTACCTTCCCTGCCACACGCTTTGTGGCAAGGCACCTTTTTATGCATTGCTGCAGTACAAACAGATTGTATATCGACAGCTGAAACACAAAGCAGGACATGTAATCATGTTTATTATAACAAACAACAACTTCAAATGAGAGCTGCAGCAAACTGTCACATAACAGCCTCGGGGAACAGGCATGGTATGATACGGTGTACTTGCTATTTCAATTGGTATTCCCACATCCTTACAGCATTCGCAGCATGCCTTCTTCTAGGGGCCCACTGCTTCAGGCACCTCAGAGAACCCCTAAAATAAAGCACTGCACAGGGAACACACCAAATCTTTCAATGCGGTGCTTAGGAACCAAGTCACAAAAAAATTTCAGTACAGTTCAGACACTGATGTGCCGCTGTGTTTCTCTCTCTGTAGCAGAAGTATTTTAACAGAAGCCGCAGTTCTACCTGATTAGGTCTGCTTCTGTTTTTTTGTAAATCACCAACTACAAGATGTTACCTTTTCTTGCCTTACACAAGGAAGAGGTAATTTAATTAGCAAGCTAAAAAGCCCTGGCCTTCACTATGTCCAGGTGTTGTTCTTACATAACACAGTATTTGCTTTCTGAAAAAAAAAAAAACCCACCCTGCACTAACAGGACACACTTAGACCAAAGGAAATAATCCCCTGCGCCAGCTAATGAGCACCTAATCCCATTCTGGTAACCACCAGCAGTGCCTACAACAATCCTCAGTTTAACAGGAGGTCACAACCTGGGTGATAATCTGTCCACAAGGGCAGCGAACATCTACAGTCCTCTGCAAAAAAGGATTTATTTCAAAACCAGCTCTCAGGAGGATGTCACAGTGCTTTTTTTCACTACTTTTTTTGTCTGTTCTTCCAGGCTGTAGTATTGTTGCTGCAGCACTTCCTGTGTGATAAAACCCAAACTCAAGGCAAGAAGGATTATTAAAAAAAAAACAAACCAGCGAATAGCAGACAGATGGCATTTATGTTCACATACTATAAAAGTGTCTTAAATACTGTCATGTTTCCTCAGTAAAAAATATAAACTGATATTTTCTCCCTTATTTCTATTAAAAACTCCGGGAAATTACAAGTTCTGTTTCCAATAAGAGATGGAAAAACACTGAAGCATCTATATCCTTTAAGAATAAAGCCATCAATGTTCTGGTGTATACATTTAATATGGTTTAACTTTTAAAGTAAGTCAGTCCTAAAAAAATCAAACCTTCAAAACTGAGCTTACAATGAAAAATAAATATAGGCTCACCTTCATGTCATACAGGTTCACCCTTTCCCTTCCCTGACAGTACAGTCTGTGTTAAAAGAGTGAGAAATCACATTAAGTTAAGACAGACACCAGGAATACACCCTCTGTGGTCAAAAAGTAACTTGTCCGCTTGAACTAATTCCTGGGTTTGGTCACAGCCTGTTGCTGCACAAATACAAAAAGTGTCAATGAGTCTAAAAAAAACGGCTGCTCTGAGCCATGATCAAGGTGCTTAAAGGACTTTTGACTTGGAGATCCATTTGCTGATGTAAATCCTTCAGCCATAATCACCACGGCAAAACATCCATGAACAGCAAGACCAGTGTGGGTGTGCACAGTGACCTCTTATCTGCAGCGTGCTCCCAGCAAAGCGCTCACAATCCATTCAGAAACACTTAACATTCCATTTGCATCTTCATGAGTAAGTACTGTCCACAGGGAGTCCACCACCACTAACTTTGTGCTGTCACGGTACCTAGAGATTGTCTGGTCACCTCACAAGGGTTAGCCCTGTGCTCTTCTGTACGATGTTCTGATAGAAATACTCTGGACAGCGCTTCCAGTTCTTTTAAGAAATCCTGTAACAAACAGATAGAAACCAGAGAACCCTTATTAGCAAATGCCAACAAAGCAGCTTACTTCATTTTTTCTAGTAGAGAACTTTACAAAGTTAAAGGCTTTCCAGTGCAGAAACCTACACAAGCTACAACACTGACTGTAAAGATGAACGCCTGCAAGTTTACATATTCAGTCTTGCCTCTGATCCCCACGCCCTTCTCAGAAATCACCGCCAAGTTTAAACGGTTAAACATCTCCAATGTGCAAGGGCTCCCCAGACTTGAAATGATGTCCATTTTCTGCAAGGGAGTTGGGCTGTTTCCTGCAGTCTGACTTCCCTCACATTCTGGTGGCAGGGGCACAGCGGTTTCAATGCAGGTCTGGTCAGTGAAGACCCTTCCCATCATGTCATTCTCAGCGGGACCACGGCAAACACCTTAAAGCTAGAACTGAGAGCTGGTAACTGAGCCAGCTGGGCTCCAAACTGGTGTACAGTTTTCTTGGAAATGTTTCCAGTGCCTGGGAAATGCTGGGATTCACACAAGTCCAGATTTCAGCCAAGCACTAGTAACAGCAACAAGCCTGTTGGAAGCCAGTCCTCACACTGCATCCAGCAGGAACTGCAACCAGGGGAGGTTATGGGCTTCATCTACATGAAACAGAACTACAACAACTGACTGTTTATGTAGCTTTGCTTTTTATTTCACTTTTCACACACATCCAATTACTTACTGAGGGCCAAGGGAGCTCTTTCTGGCTACGCAAGCAACTCTCTATTTCACTGGTTCTCATTAGTTCATGTTCTACAAGACCATGAAGCATGAAAAGGAACAAATCCCACTGCAGAAGAGAAAAAAATATCAACAACTCAAAATAAATGGATTTTCTGTTCATTTCTTTATCCCTGTACAATTCATGTTTTTCTTCTTGAATCAGAATGTGGAGAAAAGGAGCAAAGAAAAAAGCACATATTTATCTCTGTGTGGCAAGAAAGGACACCAAAGAGCAACACCTAAAAGGAGTGAACAAAATTCCTTTAGTTCATATTTGTATTCTACCATAAAGTCTCAACATTTCTAATTCTCAGTTTCCAAACACACCAAGTATTTAATTCCTCTGGGCTCAAGAACAGCTTGAAAAATTCTTTTCCTGCCTTCCAAAATAAGCTGGTTTTAGCCTGCAACTAAAGAGGGCAATTCTCAGCTTCGTAGTTGGGGATCTTATAACACCGATACGCATGCAAAAACGAAAGCTGGCAGAAGACACACAAATGCAACCAGTTACCAAATCACGTGTGTTCTGTCCTCATAACCTCCTGGGCCACATGGGCCATTTTTCCACTTGTTCCTAAATTAAACTGCGCCTTCCCGACAGCCCCCAGACAAGTAGCAAACACTGACAAGCAGTACGCAGTCCTCTTTTTCTCCACACCAGCAGAAACAACGACAGCTAACAGCAGACCAAGTCCTGCTGGCCTCCTTCACACAAGCGCTCAGGGAACACCGCGGGCAGGCAGAACTCTTACACGAATAGATCAGACCAGGGTGGGTAACAGGCAGCTCCACAGACTGGGATAAGCTTTACCTCTCGCTGTTTAACATCGGCGAGATAACCTATGTTCTTCTTGCTGAACAGCAGCTGCACGGGAACAGGTGTCCCAAAGTCCTCCTTCCAGACAGAAAGCAGCAGTTTCAGAAGGCCACAGGTGGGATTATTCTTTACACGCAGCCTCCCGGAGCTCTTCTCTGGGGACTTGATCCCAAGGCTCAGAGGAACACGATCTGAAACTGTAAAGAAAAGGAAGAAAGGTGAACTTCTACAGCTGCATTATTTTCGTTTTATAGTCTTCATCTTGGTCCAACAGCACATTTTGCATAGCTGGTATCTAAGCAGTCACCGAAGTAACAACACCTGGTGAGGGTAAACCAGTGAAACAGAGAGGACTGGAGCTTAGAAACGTGCAAAATGATGAGCTTTGAATCTATACAAACAAGTATTACATAGAGATCTATACTGCTCAGATAAAGAATACCATTTGGTTGGCATATAGCTTTAATAACAGAGGACCTGGGTGTTACTCCAAAAGAGAGGAGAGTAACAGAGTAAATCAACATCTAAATCCATAAACAGATTAAAGAGTTTTTAACAGTTTTGACTATAGGCAGAGTTGCATAACTTCATACAAGTGAAAGTAAAGCTGAAGTTTAACTGCAGCTAAACATACACAGAGGGAAGATACCAGATCTTCCTTGGTATAGTCAAATGGAATGGGGCAGATTTACATTGCGGTATTTAACACACTAGAGCTCTGGCAAGGGGATTGGACTAGATGATCTTTCGAGGTCCCTTCCAATCTCTAACATTCTGTGATTCTGTGAAGAGGGAAAAAAAAATGGAAATGCTCACAGAAGCCACAATACACAGAAAACACATTACTTCTATTCTCTCCAAAAAGAGTCATAAAAATGTAATTTAAGGGAACAGGCCCTTACTTTTACAGAAGAAAAAAACCTCAGCTGCAACTTTTCAGAGGCAGAAATGCTGGAAAGTGTATTGCATATTTAAATGAATCAATAAATAATAACAAAATGGAGATGTGAAGGAGAACACCAGATCTGAAGGACAGTTAGTCACAACATACTGCTGTTTTGCAGAAGGTGGAAAGGAAGAGGAGCAACCACCCAAATCAACAGAAAGAAAAATCTGACTCAATAACACCAAAGAGAATCAAACATCCATGAGCTCTAAATACTGAAGTCTCTGACCCCAAGGATTTAAGGGAACTGTAATAACAGAGTTCAGTTGTAAATAGCTTATCATGACTGACTTACCCAGCAAAGAAGCCAACTCAACCGTGCACTTTGCCAGCTGCTGTTCTGATGTGGGACACATGAACTGGAAAACACAAAAAAAAAGTTGTATCTTTGTCACCATACTGCAGACTGGGCAAACCAGGGCTTCACAAGGGATAAAAATATCAGAGAAGAGCAGGCAATTTACAGCAAGAAGCACAGAGCTGCAATCAGGAGACCATTAAAGACTGAAAGACAAGAGAAGATCTTTTACGAAAAGGGGATCCATGAAGGTTAATTTTAGCTAACAAGCAGGTCTACACAGCATAAAACAAATGCAGTACAACTTTGTCACATTTGAGCACAGACAGAAACTAGTCAACTGAACTCAACTGTGAGCTGAGGCGAGCTAACAAGTTTACAGCTATGAAGACAGCTCAATGTGGTCCAAGGGGTTTTTTTCGTGCCTTTTTTTTTTTACTTCTACCTTTCTGCAGCGAAGCGTCTGATGCAGTCTTCCTAGCAAGCACTCCAGCCAGGCATAGTCAATCACTTCACCCTCATCCCGTGGGCCCACAGCGACACACAGCACATCCTTGATGAAAAAGCAGCAGTAATTCACCTATTAGTATCCTGCAAGCTTCCACAAACAGCTCTTCGGACCTATGACAGAGCAGTTCATAGGTAGTCCTCAGGTTCTCAAAAAAAAACCCCTAAACATTAAGCTAGTACCCTCCTCATTCTGTAAGACAGATTAAAGCTGAATTTTTCACAACCTTACCTAGGTCTGATTGTCTACCATAGCTCTCACTGACATTGTGAAGTCAATGAGGGCAACAGTTCATTCTTCTTAAGAGTAACTAGCTGCGAAAGCTCTAGCTGAATCTGATAGCACAGCAAGCTCGGGTAGAAGTGCTACAGAAACCTAGAGTCCTCTTAGATTGTCAGGGTAGCTTCAGTGTCAATAAAAGCTAAATATGAAAAGCACTAATGGGTTATGGCATGAAAACTGGTTTAGCAAATTTTACATGTGGTTGCACCTTCCATTACCAGTGACTTACCACCCAATATCAGAAGCCCAGGATGAAAAATCAAAAGAATAAAAAAAAAAATCAAAATTAAAAGCTGTATCTTAAGATGCCCTCCAAAAATATTTTCAAAAAGCAACAGCTTACAGAAAGAGCCCCTGGTTTCCTCACATACCTCACCCTCCTCTTTTTATTTTATCTCAAGCAAGAAAGCCTTCAAGGATGTGCAGTACTCATTCTTATACAACTGCTAGAAATGCAATGACAGTGAGATCCAGTGTTAATGCTCAGACAGACAAGAAGGAGCAAAAAAAATTGTCAGAATACATAATGGTAAAAAAGTGAGGTTTTCAGAATTCTTCTTTTCCCCGTGGGTTACTCACACAGGTTATATAACTGCAAGATTTTTACAAGAGCAGTGACCTTTTAAAAGCCTGGGAGAAAAGACCAAAATGTAATTTGAACCAGCTTGAATAGCAAATTGCGTGTATCTAAGGCCAAAATTAAGCCCATACCATCACATTCTTTTTAAGATACTCTTGATTCTCCCTAATTATACCTGAATGAAAGTGCAGTTGCAGACTTACAAAAATCTTTCAACAGATTTGTACAGATTTATCTGACATTTAATTCAATATAGAATTCCTGGTATATAGGATGGGACAGTCTATCAAGTTTTACAGAAAGGACCAGCAGGAAATAGTCTAAATGGAGACCAAAAGACTCTCCATAAAGAGTAGGTGTACCAAAAAAGCAACCATTTGGATATGCTGACTCTTCAGCACGCAGTTGTACACAACGCTCACCACACTATGGTTTCCATGCTGCTCATATCAAAAAGGCCACTGCCCTGCTACCAGAAATCCTGTATCTGAGATACCACTCCTGACCAGAGAACTCTGATCTACACACAGACAGTGAGCAGGAGGATGAAAAAAAACATCGGACCTTTCCATTGTGCTTCCTAAACACGCCTCACATCCAGCGCCTTAGGAAGCAGAACATCCCCTTTACAAAAAAAAAACCAAAACAACACAACCAAAAAAACCAACAAAAACACACCACACCAAAAAAACCCCAAAACACCAAGGTGAAAAATGACAAGAGAGTTAGGGTAAGCCAGGAAGTGAACACTACATACCTTCATCTCATTGATGATTTGGGAGGGAAACGGAGCAGAGTGCTGACAGCCTGGCGGGCAGTCCCTTCTCAACTCCAGAGCATCCTCGCCAGGCAAGGGAAGTCCTGGGACTTTCAGCATTCTGTTGAAGGTTGCCTTCACTTCTCTTTTGATGAGTGCTACAAAAAACAGAGCACAAATCTTGTCTGTTTTAGCTTGTTTCTCCAGTGAGGCAGACAACTATTTCCAAACACTACCCTTTTTAGCCTCTCATTACGAGGGCCATAGAAAACGAGGAAAAGAGTTTACGCTTTCAAACCCTTCTCACTCTGAGCTCCCTTTATATTTAATGGACGGAGGCACAGGTGCAGAGATCACGTTAACTCACAGCTCTAAAACACAGCCACCCATTACCACCAGGTACCACTGGCAACTCATCTCATTTTCCATCGAAACATTTCAGTGGGTTTAATGAACACAGTAGCTAAGCCAAGAAGCAATGCCAAAGCAGAAAGCTGAATCAGCATGATCAGTTCAACCACCGTGCCCAAGAAAGCCATATGTTTTCTACCAAAATAAGTTCTGACCAGCATCCAAAACACTAAACTCCTGCTGCCGCAAATGGTGGTGGATATTCCTCCCCAGGCTCTTGGCACAGCCTCCTGAAAGAGCGGGTTTTCAGAGATTCTGAAGAGTTGCCAGAGTACTATTACAGAGTCAAAGGACTACAGTTGCCTTCAGCCTGCTGAAAACACATTCAGTCCGGGAGGTGTTTGTTTCACAGAAGATTTCAGACACTCCGTACATGTGGACCATAAGGTGGCTTGAGAGAGCAGTTGTCTGTATCAGGCATTTGAAGTGCTGGCACAACTTCAGCCTAGATGATATTTGCAGAAGCAGCTTTCCACAGAATTCATTCTCACCATCCTATGAGGCTCCGTAACTAAAAATCACTTACATGGGCCTGAAAAATCCCTGAAGAAGGTTCTTGGAGCTAGAAATCATTCCTCTTATTCCTAAACAAGGAGGGAGAGAGCAAGTGCATGCTTCCCACTAAAAGAAAAATGAGTAGGACCAAGTACTTTTTAACACTGGAATAAATTCTACATCCTGATCTCAGAAAAAAGAGTACAACATACAGGTTAGAAGCCCCGGTTCAGGGTACAGACACTCACCTGCAATGTTGGCAGAAAGCCAGCCACAGGCTTTCTCAGTAGCCAGTTCCACTGCAATGTCTTCTGCACTACTTAAAACCTTTACAGGGAGGATAACAAGTGATAGGAGATTTACTACCAGCCACAGCACTATAGTCAGTGGTCAGAAGGAAGTCTAGAGGGAAAAGGCTTAATTTTAGCATGCAACATTTAAAAAGAGCAGCACCACCTCTGTAGGAACCGCTACCCTGAGCTATAGGACTGACCCATTTTGCTTTCCCAAACCTCATCAACCCCATACAAACCCCATCAACTCTTGGGCAAGTTGATGCTAAAACAAAAGCATTATCCGTGCTGTATGAATGCAATTTACACACCATTCTAGTCCCAACAGTTAGTTATTGGCTAGAGTATCACTTCACACAGAACTTCCAAGGCAGCCTGGCAAAGATTTCTCTCCTTAGCTATTAGTCTTCACATGAGGGCATCAATAGATTCCATTGTCCCGAGCTATTGAGGGATTAAGTGAAGCAGCAATGGAGAAATGGTAACGCTACAGACAAAGGCAAGGCCTTTAGTAAGTTTTAGTGACAGTACATACTGCTGCAGATGTCTCTTCTGGCAACAACACCCTTACTGCCTCAGGACCTTTCTTTCTGCAAAATCTGCAAGAGAAGAAAGAAAAGGTGCTGCAGGATTAGTCAAAGTTCTTGGACAACATTCAAAGGTTCATTACTGTAGGAACTTTCTCACATGCACTCTTACAGTCAAAACCAGTTGGAAGACTGCAGTGAAGTAAGTCAGACCAAAAGAACCAGGCAACGAAAAAGCAATTACAAGCCACCAGGCTGCAATACTCAGTTTTCCAAAGAAGGGAAATACAATAGCTGCAGTGGATGTCTGTTTGGAGCCGGATGCAGAGGGACACACAGCACCTTTATTCCTTCCTACAAATACGGCATTAACTGGCTGGAGGCGCAGCAGGCCGTCACCCTAAGAAGAGCAGAGGTCAGGGTTTATAATGACCAGAACCTGAGCATGACAGGCCAAGCCGAATTGGGCTTATAGATTCTGCAGTAAGAAGAGACAGGAAGGCACAAGTTTAAATAACTTTTCCTCCTTACTCTCTGCCTCTGATGAGTGCCTGGGCCCCTTCCTCATACAGATGCGCGCACACCTCTTCAAGCAGCTTGTCATGATTAGCGTCCTCCTCCGTCACCTTCTCCTGTAACATGACTTCAGCCCTTTGAACCAACTCTGCTACCAGTGTTGCCCTGTAAAAAACAAGAACAATTAGACAGACTGAAATAAATTCAACAGCGCACACTAACTGTAACCAGCTGTTTTCCCCAATTTAGGAGGATACCAGCCTCTCTCAGGCACAAATGCAATAAACCACTCTGCTAAAAGAGAATTACTCACACTGCGCTTAGCACTGTGCCATCTCCTTGTTCTTTTTACTATTTTGATATCTTCATTACTGCTTTCTTCCTTACAAAAAGGAAGTTGGGCTGACATCAGCAACAGTACAGCCAGCAAGGCAGGGGAAGTTAATGCCTCCTTCATCATGGCGAGGCTGCATCTGGAGCACACTGCCCAGCCTTGGGACCCCAGTACAAGAAAGTCACTGACAATCTGAGTGACTGCAGGAGAAAAAAGTCACTAAGCCAGCTGGAATGCTGGAGCATGCAACCTACAAGGAGACTGAGGGAGCCGGTTTCACTTCGGGGGCAGAGGAGAAGGTGAAGGGGGGAGGGGGAGATGAGAATGTGAAGGGCGGTGGGGGGGAGCGAGGGGAGGAGACGAGAACATGAAGGGGGCAGGGTGGTGACAAGAGGGCTATAGGGAAGACAGAACAACGCTTCCAGAAGTGCACAGCTAAAGGCTGACAGGCAACATGCACAAGCTGGAACAAGGGAAATTCTGATAGGATATAAGGAAGCATTTTTCACAAAGCCTGGGAAAATTAAGCATTGGAACATGGTACTAAGAGGCCGAATCCCCATCCTTGGAGACTTTCACAACTCAGCTGGAAAAGGTGCCAAGCAACCTGATGTAACTTGAAAACTGGCCCTGCTTTGAGCAGGAGTTTGGATCAGATGAGCTCCAGAGATCCCTTCTGACCTGAGATTTTCCTATCGTTAGCAAGAACGTTCTGAAAGGAATAAAGTCGCTGTAGTATGTTCACATTCCAAGTGTCCCACACCCATATAACCCTTCTCTTTGCATCCCTTCGCAAATTCCCCTCTGCAATGGCAATCAGATGTTGCTGGACTCCACAGTCAGAGCCTTATCTGGCTTTGGTGTTCTGCTATACAGCATACTCTGAGGGAAGCTTTCTTTCCCCGACACAATTTTAAAGTATCAACTCTTTGCCTCATTAGTGTAACGTTACTTTTTAAGTCACAGAACCTATCACTAGCACTTACTTGATGTGCTTAACACAGTTGGATCCCACCCTCTCTGCCACAAATTCAACTGTTCTCCGTAGGGACGGAGGCTGGTTGTGGAAGAAGGCCTGTTCCAACTCTGCCTGTTCAAGAGAAAGTGATACAACTGATTAGAGCGCTCCAACCAGATCCTCTTCTCCTCAACACAAGAATGGCCAGAACTACCATCTGGAATTGTGCTAAAAGGCACACAATTCGCCTACACTAAAACTTTCAGCATCCCTGTAAAATGTTTGCTCCCTATTTCCTTCTAACCGTATTACCCAAAGCTCATTATCAGGGTTTATGAAGCTACAAAAGCAAATGCCCAGTACAGGGAAGAATGGGAGAGTTCTGACACCACCTACTAGTAGTGAGGCACCACATAGGGTTTGTTTTTGGAAAGAAAGGATCCTCTCTTTCAATTACAAGCCGGTAATCCTGTAGGCTCCTACAGTTCCTTCTCTTGGTGGAAAGCATGGCTACAATCTAACCAAAACAGAGCATGAGAAACATACCAACATTTTATATTAAAGAAGAGGCAGACTGAGAAACAGGCTAGTTGTTCCAGTGGCAAGAATGTTTACTGAAGTTATCTGGATTTCAACACCCCGATGGTATCCCAGTGACATGGCTATAACAGAAGGAGGAGGAGTAAGGATACCCGACCGTTAAACACAATGTTCCCTGCAGCCTAAGCCCATTCTTTTCTTTCCCTGGCATTAGGATACCACTGTGTACCCCACCCTCACACACACAATTTCTCTTGCCCTGCTTCCCCTTGCGACTCCCTAATTTCATTACCTGCAGTTTCCGCTGTGTGACAGAAGCCTTGGGTGCCAAGGACTCTGCAGCGGTGGGAGTGATTTTCCTTATAAAGCCACCATTTTTTGCTCCACTACCAGCCACAAAAGAGGCAAGTAGTTTCCGCAGCTCACCTGTACAGAAAGACACACAAAAGCAGTCATTATCCCCTTAAGCAAGGGAACAAATCAGAACTCAAGAGAGAGACTTTCACAGTCAGTCCTGTTTCCAGAGCAGATTCTCTCAGCTTCTGTGAAAGCTTAAGTTTCAGTAAAGCAGAGGGGCATCCCACCCATTTAACTGGCAGGGCATAGCAAGGCAGGCAACACTCCGCAGGTAGAAGAGGAGGCTTCCAAAAACCTCCCTGGCACATAGGACTTGTTCAGAAGGATCAGGGAACAATCACTTCTATGCATCCCTTTTTAGCACAGCAAGCGGGAGCTGTAAAGTCTACAGGGACAACAAGGCAAGCAGAGTTACACAAAATTCCAACAGGGTCAGGAGGAAATACCAGGGGAAAAGCACAAAGAGATGTTCAACCCCTAGAAGCTTTCATGATGCAGGTTTAACATACAGTTTTTATAGAAGCTAAGTCCCAAGAAGCAGAGCACTGTCCCACTATCTGGGACTCTGTCTACAGATAGGGATTCCCTCAATTCCCCAGGAAAAAAATAATCTCACACAACAACCTGACAAAGCACCAGGGCACAAAAGGGTTCTTCCTCTCTGCCTGGCAGCAGAAACGTGCTCAAAGATCAAGGCATTCCTCACAGTACAAACACCTCTCCCTATATCTAGGGTGGAAAAGTTGTACACTTACTCCTTATAATGCTCACTTCCCGTTTGTGAAGGATGAGTTCCCCTGTCCCTCTGTATTCAAGCTTTGTAGATCAACTATCCTGACTGTGTAGCCTCCCTCCACCAGCTTCACCAGATACTATTCACAGCCGCATGAGCCTCTGCAATACAGCTTTTTATCAAGATTGACTCATACACAACTGAGACCTGAAGTTGTGAGGAGGAGTAAGAAAGATGATCCGAGGACTCACAGTACCAAAAGGACAAACAAAAAATATAAATAAATACATATTTTATTTATATAGCAAATATAAATAAAACACTCACCAAGATAGGGACAGCAGGTATAAAGTAACTGCTGATCCACCAAGGGTACACAGTCCTGGAGATAAAAGGAAGGAAATGCTGAAAGGACACAGCAGGAAGGAGTCTTCAGCAAGTCAGAACTACCATGCACAAGGTCTCGGGCAACTTTTGTAACTGCCTTTCCATGAAAACAATAAAAATAACTGTATTCCAAATCCACAATAAAATTATGAGCTTTGCAGCCTAAGTGTTCGGTCCAGCCCTGTAACTACACAATGAGCTGCTCTACATTTAGTCAGTGCAGCTCAGCCTTTGCTCCTGATTACTGTTAAAGCCCAGCTGAAAGCTCATGGTCACAGAAGGGAACCAGGACTGTTGGCACAGCTGATACTCGTAAAAGAGAAACCTATCCATGGAGGAGAACAAACAAGGCACATCTGCTATGCATTACACCTCCACAGGTGTCTTCACCCAGCCTCATGGAACACTGCACAGTGCAGTCATGTCACCCCAGTATTACACAGCACAGCCAGAGAGATGGGAGGAAAAGCAACTTCAGATCCCATCCATGCAGACAGTGTCTACTACACTCTTTTGGGAAAAAAAAAAAGAAAAATTCAGTTGCTCTGCATGTTATCTCTGCCACTGAAGAGGGCAAAACAGAACTTTCCAATTAGAAAAAGACACACGTATCTTAGCAAACATACTGCTCATTTTCAAGGAATATTACGCAGTTTGCTAAGATACGTGTTTCATCATGTCTGGCAGTTACCTGAAACCTCACACGTGCCATAAACTCACCTCCTTTTCTGCTTCTGAACTTCTGAACTGAATTTTCTGTTCAACGACCCTTTATCATGCAACTGGAAAACAGGCTGACAGCAACCTTGCTCTTATAGTCCCATCTTACTACTGCTGTTGAGCTCACCATTACTATTACTTATTTCTGGGAAGAGCTACACGTTCTACCAGCTGCAATAATCAGTGAGCAGGAAAAGAGCAAAACTTTGCACCTGTTCTGCAAGCCATTGCAGCAGGTGAGATGGCTCCTGCCTGACAAAAACCCCAGATCTATAACACAGACAGTTCACAATCCAGGATGCAATGCAGCTGAGGCACTTGGACAGACTGGGGCATCACATCTGTTGGGCTACATATGCTCAATGCAGCCACACTGAAGCAAAATTCATGGTAAAATCTTAAACCCCTGACATCGTGGCAGGCCCATCCTCATCCACAGATAGAGAGGAGGTGCTGCTGCTGCACTAACTCACCAAAGCCTGAGCAGATGTCACAGGATCCATCATCAATCCCTCCTGCCTGACATCAGTGGTAAAAAACAACTCTTCAGGGACTGATGGAACCTGAAACAGAAACCCCAGTAGTTACAACCTAAACAGCAGTCAGTAACTTACACCATTTCTGATAAAGAGGACAGCAAAATCTCATCAACCTCCCACCCACAAAAAAACTTGCACTAAGGAACCTCTCTGCCCTAAGGAGAACCTTTCCATAAAATTAAAGATTTAGTTTGATCACCATAACATAAGCTGCCTTCCCACCCTCCCCCCATACATCTTTCACCTTTACAACAGGTTCCTAATAACGAGTTACCTTGCTCCCACGCAAGGAAGGCACAAAAGGATTTTAAAAGTTCATCAGACACCATCCCTTTATCAGACAAAAAACTCCCCAGTAATTTAATGCAATTTAACAAGGGCAAGT
>NW_010141325.1:367-3015 GCF_000699245.1 Pterocles gutturalis | reverse complement strand
TAATTATTTTATTATTTATTTATTTCATTGTTTTACTTTGCATGCCATGCAAGTGTGATATCCTCAGTGGTTGCTTACAGCCTTATCGAAGATGTGTGGCTCAGTTTAAACACCCACTGTTGGTGCGGCAGTTTTGGGGGATGCTGTCCCCCCCACTGAGCTGTAGCAGCCCTTTGTGTGCTGAGCAACATCTCTCCTCCAGGAGCAAATGCATCCTATTTTGAGAACGCATCCTCATCTCATTTTTTACCAGCCTTTTCAGCCCCAATATCCTTTATTTTCCCCCTATTTTTTAGAAAAAACCAAAAAAACCCCAAAAAAACCCCAAACACAGCCCCACCTTGCTCCTCCCCAAGCCTTGCAAAGCTCAGCTGAAAGGCGCAGCCCAATTTTTGGGGCTGAAATTTCTCCCCTGGGGCATTTGAAGCCTCCTGGGACCCTGCACATTTTCCCAGTGGCCGAGGACGGGGGGCTGCAGCAGAACCCAAAAGGGTAAAAAAACATAATTGGGCAAAAATTCCCAATTTACTGAACACTTACAACTAGGGTATCAATCAGCTGAAAAAATAGTTTTAGGGCAATAAAGGATGAAATAAAATTGTGTCCATGGGGTGCAAGAGGAGGATATACTGCAATGGCAGCCTGCCCCTGGGTTGGGGTTCTGGCAATTCTGGCAGAAAGTTCCCCAAGTCCCTCCCTTGCCTTTCCCTGAGGTTACGGAAAGGGGCTGCTCGAAGCCGAAGGAGAAGCTAAAAAAACCCAACACAACCCCAAAACTAAAAAAAAAAAACCCACATCAGCTTAAGCTCTATTTTATTCAAGCTCCTGTAGTGTTTTTGGGTTTTTTGGGGGGTTTTTTTGTGCGGGTTTTTTTTTTTTTTTATTTTTCCAAAACCTGTTACTATTTAAACATAGATTTTTAGCTTTTTCTGTTGGGAAGCCAGAGCGGGAAATTTTTTCCACTGCATTGGTGCAGGAGGGAGCAAACCGCTGCTTTTGCTGTGCTCCAATAATCCAACCCCAGCTGGAGCCCTGGGTCTCCTCCGCCCCGCTCCCACCCGCTCCCAAAACAATCCCAAGGACCCGCTGCAGGTGCTGATGGGAACAGGGATGGGAGGGATGAGGCCACTGCTTGCAGCCCCATTTTCCCATGGTATTTTCACCTAAATTTCCCCAAGACATGCAAAAACCATGGGGGCACCGGACTGCAAGCCTGAGCGGTGGTTTCATGGGGGGGAGGGGGGGGAGGGGCAAAAATGAGCAAAATCTCCCATTATTTCTGTAGCATGGAGAAAAGGTGGGTTAGTGGTGGGGAAATGATTTGCTTTTCACTGTGGCACAGGAGGAGGATGCTCGGGGCTGGCGGCTGGGCTTGGCAGCCCCATGACAGCACCCCCTGTACCATAGTTGGGGGAAACTTGTGCTATCCAGCATCTTGGGGATGATCCAAGAAGAAAGGAAGGGAAGTTTGGGGTGGGATGGGCAAGGTTTTCTTTTATTTCACATCTGCCTGATGCCATGCTCCCACCTCCATCCCTGTTTCCCTCTACCAGGCCAGCGGGACGTGGTGGTGGTGGTGGCTTATCCTTCAGCTGGGCTCTTCTCTAAAGTAACAAGTGATGGGACAAGAGGAAACGGCCTCAAGTTGCACCAGGGGGGGTTTCGGCTGGAGATTAGGAAAACTTTCTTCACATCAAGAGTGCTCAGGCATTGGAACAGGCTGCCCAGGGAAGTGGTGGAGTCACCATCCCTGGAGGGGTTCAAGAAACGTGTAGATGTGGTGCTTGGGGAGTGGGTTGGGTGGTGCTGGGTTGACGGTTGGGCTGGATGGTCGGACGCGCTGATTTTCTGGGAAAAAGGAGACGCCACGGGGCCGGATTTACCCGGTGCTTCGCTGCTGTTGAGGAGCACGTCCAGGATAACTGCGTTTCCTATTCTCCCACCTGCTGAGATCAGCGATAAGCTAGAAAAGGAGCAAAGGAGCCTTTCAGCTTCTCCTCTCCCACCCCAGCTGTGGGGCTGTCGGTGCCCGAATGCAGCCATTGTCCCTTGGGATGCTGCCACCATCCTGCAGGGACCAGTGGTGTTGGGCTGGGTCTAATACCGGTGGGTTTGGAAGAGCAGCGTGAGGGTAGGACAAGCAGTTGGGCTGGAGCCCTGTTTGCCATGGGAAGCCCTGGGACCCCAACCAGAAATTTTTCAGGCTGATTTTATTCATAGAATCATAGAATCACAGGATGGTTTTGGGTTGAAAGGAACCTTAACCCCCACCCAGTGCCACCCCCTGCCATGGGCAGGGACACCTCCCACTAGCCCAGGTTGCCCGAAGCCTCATCCATCTATGATTCTGTAGGATTTGATCCTTACACACAAATGTATGTAGGTACCTGTGCATTGCCAGCTACTTACCAGTCGGATCATTTCACCCTAAAGCATCGCCTTGAAAACAGCAAGGACATTTCTGGCCCTTAAACCAACCATCCCCAGGTGCTGCCTCACCTGCCTGGGGCTGCTGCCATCCCCAGTGCTTCCTCTGGCCCCAAATTTCTTTATTTTTGGGGCTGTGGCTCCCCAGCCAGGAGGGACACGGGGCTTTTGCAAAGCACCGGGCAGGGATGAGTGCTGGGGAATTGCACGAACAGCCAACA
>NW_010141325.1:0-243 GCF_000699245.1 Pterocles gutturalis | reverse complement strand
ATAACAAAATAAGGTCCCAGGAGCCGGGGGTGCTCCCCCCAGCCCCGGCGCACCCAGGGCCGCAGCTGCCTGCATGCAGGAGGGAGGCAAAGCACCCGGGGACCAGCTCCCGGGGGATGATGTAGGACACGGGGAAGAGCCGGATCCTCCGGGATGGGGTCACAGTGCCAAGCAGAGCTCAGCCACGGCCACCCGGCACGAGGACGGGGACGTTCCTGGTGCCATGCCTGCACCCACGAGGTG
>NW_010141324.1:0-4943 GCF_000699245.1 Pterocles gutturalis | reverse complement strand
CCGTGTGGGTGTTATTTTTCCTTTTTTTAAATTTTTTTTGGGGGGGGTCCCCAACGTATGACCTTTCCCTTCTCCCATGGGAAAACCTTGTTAGAAAGTCTCGCAAAGGCTCCGTGTGCCCTGGGCAGGTGCCTGGCCGAGGTGATGGGCACCTTGGGGAGCCTGGCAGCCCCCCTGCAGCCCCTTCCCCTGCCCTGCTGTGGGCCTGAGGGGTCCCCCCAGCCCTCGGTGCCGTCTGGAATGAGCCCCACGGTGAGGAACACTTGACCGGGGTTGGTGATGCAAGGTATCTGTGATGCACAAGAGCACTTTTGTGTGAATTCTGGAGAAATATGAATGACTCCCTTATTTTGCTTGCTACAACAAAAAGACCACACCAGTCTAGACCTGCAACCAATAACACACAGAAAAATTAGCGCTGTCTGCTCAGAGGGACCCGGCATGTCGAGAAGAACACCAGCCCTTCCAGCGTGCGAGCCCGCAGATCTGCACGGAGGGCGAGGGATGCTTGTTTGGGGAGAGGATGTTTGAGGTTACTTTGATATAAACAAGAGAAGCTTTTGTTGCCCAGACATTGTTAGTGTTGCTCTTTGCTGGCTCAGAATGTGTTTCCTCTGAAGGGTTTTGAGACTAGAGGAATTGCTCGGCTCTCCTGCTAATTGAGACATCTTTTTATAATCACGGTCGCAGCTGGTGGGATGGAGGCGGGGGGAGAGGGCTGGTGTGCAGTGACTCAGGCCTTGGGAAGGAGCTGCAGCTCGGTTTGTCTGGCCCTGTGAAGGGGACATTCCAGCTCCGAGGCTGGAGCAGAGCACGCAGGGATGCTTTCCTTCTCTGCTGTCCAGCAGGTGATGTTTTCAGGACATCAGCTTTCTTGTTTCCCTGTAAAATGAAGGATGGGTGGAAAAATCTTCCCAGGCCTCCCCGATTCCTCTTAATCCTTCCCCCAGGTGTGGGATCCAGCATGTGTGCTGAGCTTGAGCCCCCTGACAAGGAGACATCATGGGGTGGAAGGGTGCTGTGATATTTTTGTTCTCTTTTCTCAAAGTGTTTGTTAAATAAGAGCCAGGACTGCTTGGGCTTGCTTTTTCTATAAAGCTACATATTTACCAGCTGCTTTGCGGTGTCTCAAACAAAAGCCAGTCTGAACGTGGCACCCCTCAAGCTCTGTGTTGGTGAAAGCCTTTTTTTGGGGTGCTGTAGAATGGCAGCAGGGGTGCTTGCTGCAGCCCCTCTGACAGTGGGGGTGTGAAGCTTTGTGAAGGTGCTTTGCAAGCACAACGTCTGCAGAGAGAAACACAATCCATCTCTTGTGCTGGCAGGAGGAAGTAAACTCCTTCTCATGGCCAGGAGTGTTCCCTTTGTGGTGTCTCCCAAGCTGCGGGGGTTTGAGCTCCATTTGCAGGGCAGAAACCCCTGGGGAAGGGGAGGGTGGGGGGGTGAGATGCTGGCTGCAGTGGGCAGCTGTCTCTGGTGGGTTTCTGTGCAGGGCTCAGGTGCTGTGCTCTGGCGGATGCGATTACAGTGGCTGGGGCTGCAGCTGCTGCTCCTGCCCAGGGCAGTGTGTCCCAGCCCAGCCGCCTCCGCTCAGCCAGTAAATTGGAGCCAGTGGGGTCTGGAGCCAACCCTCATGCCTGAAGTGATGGAGCTATGGGGGGAAAAATGGTTTCAACCCCAAATCTGTGGGGCTTTGTCAGGACCCACTTCAGAGGCACTGAACCAGGGATGCTCCTGGGCTGCTGCTCCTGGCACAGGACCCTGGCAGAGCCCGTGGTCCCCACTGCTGTGCTGGAACAGTGACCTGGGGGAGGTGGATTCACCCCTTCTGGGCTGGCAGAGGAGGGATGCCCTGGAACAGGCTGCAAAAACTGGTGGTCACTGTCACTTGCAGTGGACATCATGAGCGGTTGCAGGACCAGCTAGAGATTAAACTGCATCAGTTTGTCTCTAAACCAGACTCAGGTGCCATCCCATCATGCCTGACTCGGGGCTCAGTGTGTCCCAGGTTGCAGAGCAGAGAGGACTGGGACCTGGAGCTGGGACCTGACTCTTTCCTAAGCTTCTGGGAGAGCACAGCTGGGAGATCTGGAAGCCCTGGGCTCTGATCCGGCTCTTCTGAGGGCTGGATTGTGGTGTGCATTCCTCTTGTGCCTGGTTTTAAACACACTTGCTATAGCAGCATCACTTCTCCTTGGCGATGGGTGGTTCTTAGTAGTAACTGGGGTCGAGACTGTTCTGGACTCAAGCTCCCCTACCTGGGGGTTCTCCTGTATAAGAAGTGATCAGAGTGCCTTCAATTTTAGGAGATCAAATGTCTTGGGCCACACCCGCTCTCCCCTCTCTGGCTCTCTGAGCCCCAGACAATGGGGGGATAATGCCAGGAGCACAATGCAGCTTGCTGGGGGGCTTTTTGTTTGTTTGAACTTTGAACAGAAAAGCAAAGCAACAATAGAGAGGGCAAGAATAGCGCAGGGTTTTGCCAGTTACCACGGCCGGCCAGAAAGTTGTAACTACCTTACAAAGGGCAGCCTTGTTCGAATGGCTTATTTCATCAGAAAGATGTCTTTAAAACAAAAATGAAGGGGCAAATGCTAGCAGAAAGTCCCCCATGTTAGTGTAAACACTGCATGAAAACGCTTTCATTACCTCCTGTAACTCCCTAATAAATACTGTTCCTTTTTGATGAAAGCTTTTAACACAGGATTAGGGTTTACAGAGCGTCGCATTATGAGCCCCCAGAGACAGAGCCCATGTTCGTGTGGCTTCATGTCCTACTCTGCAGCCTGGTTTCAGAGCTTCAAGGTTTTCCCCTCTCTGTGGCAGCATCTCAATGCAGGCAGCGCTTTCCTGGAGCAGCACCCAGAGGAAAGCTGGCATGAGGGTGGTTGGGGAGGTTGTTCTCGCCTCTAGCTCCTCTGAGTGCTCTTCTCCCAAACAGAGCTGATGAGGTGCGAAGACCTCAGCCCCAGGGTTGTGCTGCACCCATGCCCTCAGAAAGGAACATTTTTTTTTTTTCACCTGGCTGCTCTTTCTGCCAAGCCACAGATGTTTTTTGATGGCTAAAACCTAAGCCTTTAAATGTTTGATCCCTGGGTGGCTGTGCAGCTTTCCTGCAAAAAAAAAAAAAGCTCAGAATGGGTTTCCTATCAGGAGCAAATGTTATCTTGTCAGGCTCTCCTCCTCCTGGGTTTTACTCTTGCCTTTTCTGCCTGGGGGGGATCAGAGCTCTTGTCTGCCAAAAAAAAAATAAAAGAGCTCAGAATAGGTTTCCTATCAGGAGCAAATGTTATCTTGTCAGGCTCTCTTCTCCTGGGTTTTACTCTTGCCTTGTCTGCCTGGTACAGCTGCAGCAAAACCGTGAAGGTCTCATGAAGGGAGGAAACGAACAGCAATGACTCTGTTCCAAGCAAAGCTCAGTCGAAGACAGCCTTGAACCTCTGATGCAACATGACTTGGTCAGAAGGGCCAGGAGGTTTTTGCATGGGATGGTGGGAGCTCCAGACCGGCTTTGAGTGCTGCTGTGGATTGCTCACATGTGTCCTGTGTGGGGTCAGACAAAGGCAGGATGCTTTGGGACCTCAGTGTCACATCCTCCCCAGTCTGGGATGTGTTCCAGGAGTGGCTTCTGGGTTTTGGAAGTTTTTTCCTGAGTTGGTGTGAGAAAACACATTTCTGGTGCGTGGGCTCGTGCTGAGAGCCCGAAGGGGCAGAGATTTGGTGCTTTAGGATTTGTAGGTTGGATGATTGCAGTGTTTCTCTGGCAGGTGGCATTCAGCTCTGCCCATCCTGGTTCCCAGCAGGTGAGCTCAGCACTAGGACTGGCACGGGGCCGGGTAGGCTGTACCGCTGCTGGAGGGACAGGAACCTGCTGCCAGTGCCTGGACCTGGGCTGCCAGTGACACCAAGAGGCAGCCTGACTCCTGCTGCAGCTGGGAGGCCAAATGCCGAGCTCTGGTGCAATGAACTTGGAAGGAAACTCTGGGAATTAAAGCTGGCAGGAGCCTCTCTGCGCTTCCAAGCCTATGGAGAGCAGGTCCCCTTGTCTGCTGGAGAGTGGCTGTGCATGGGCTCTCCCAGTCTGCTTTCCCCCGGCCAGCTGGAGCTCTGCTGGGGTCTGGATTTTGCACATGTGGTTCCAGCATCTCCTCACAAGCTGGAGGTGAGGGGGAAACAGGGGAGACCCTGGTGGGGTGGGGTCCTGGTGAGATGCTTGCACAGCTCTGGGGTGATGGTGTGACGAGCAGGGCTCAGTCTGGGGGTGGGGAAAAGTCAGCATCTGGGCTGTGGTTGCTGCTGTGTGAGATGCCGGGAATGCTGCAGTGCAGCCCCTGAGAGCTGCAATCGGTCGCTCTGGAAGCGGTTGGGATCTGTTGGTGCTGAGCTGGAGCGCTCCAGCCAGGCTGCTGTGGCTCTGGGCTGCGCAAAGCTGAGTGTCTGCAGGAAACCCTTGCATCCTGAGGGATGGGGTGCACACAGGTGCTGCATCCTGCTCCATCCGTTGAACATCATTCCTGGGAGATTCCCTCCTCTGCAGCTGGTTGTCTCTGAGGACCTGGAGGCAGCAGAGCAGCTGGTCCTGGGGAGGGGAAGGTGGCTCCCCGAGGTGGTACCTGCTGTGGGAGGGAGGGCAGCTCCTGCTTGTGGGGTCTGTGCAGCTCCCTCGGCAAAGGGAGAGTGGATGGTGACCGTCGTCCTACCTCTTACATTTGTCTGAACGGTAAATGTCAAATCTTCCCAGCCCAGGGCTCGGGAGGGGGAGGGAGGGCTTCCCAGCCCGGCGGGCTGGATGGGAAATAATGATCCCTTTTTATAGCTTCTTCGATTGTTCCTGAAAATCCTTTTTAAAAGGAGGAAAGTTCCTTCCTTCCTTTCAGCTCCCGGTATCTTTAAGAATTCGCTCTATTGTGAGCCCAGGACAGAGACCCTTCTATGAGGGCTGCATA
>NW_010141323.1:0-61266 GCF_000699245.1 Pterocles gutturalis | reverse complement strand
GTTATATATAATTATATACATTAAATTTTCTCATTATCAATTATTTAGTCTATTCCTTTTTCTCATTATTTATTATTAATTCACTTTTGCCAGTGTTTAGAAAGCTCTTGCTCATTCATTTTCATAGACATGTATACACATCAATCATTGTCACTTGAAAATTCTGTATTCTACTTCATTTCTTATTTTTAGGCATGCTGCTGACATATTTCCCCCATTCACAACTCTATTCTACTGCCCAAGGTCAAATTCTTTTCTTGAACTAATTGTAAACTGATTCATACTTAGAACCAGTGAAAATAATGTTGTCAGCAACAGTGAATATATAATTAAAAACATGATGACAAACACTGTCCTGTCTTCCTTTTTAGCATTTTTTTTAGTAATTTTATTTGTATTTTGTTGTTGTTTATTGTAATACAAAAAAAAAAAACAGATTGTGTGTTCTATGGATACATCTAAGTTAACAGTTTAGCCTGTGTCAGGAGTGTATGTCAGACACAAAGCTTCCAGGCATCCACATTGAGCAAGCAGTGTAGTGGGATAGGAGCAGCTCTGTGACATAAAACTATGGATGCTGAGAACCCACTGTGGTACAAGGTGAACTTGAAAAAGTTCTAGTCTGTCCTCCATTCGCTGTCTGTTGTGCACCTTTCAATTTAGTATCACCTAAAAGGGTCCACTTTCTGCGTTCTGAGATTTCCCTGTGCTAAGAAGCAAAGTGCAGTGAGGGGACGCAGACAGGAAATATGTTTCTAAATTGCACACCTGATCCAAATGAAAATGTTAATTAGAAGTACTTTATTGTGTTTTGATTTACATCAGGGTGCAGTCGTAGAACACAGGGACTAGAACTAGTCTGAAGTAAAAAACAGCAATACAGCATACAGATAGTTGGTGGGTCTTCAGCATCCTTCTCTCTCTAGATCCACTTGCTAATATGGGCACAGCCTACATCATGGCCGTGGGCTCTGTCCCTTATCTCTGTCTCCTCATGTGTTACAATTTTTATTTTTATTCTTGGCTTTTTAATTACTTTATTGAGTTCTATCAAAACATTAAATACATTTTAAACAACCAGAGAAGCATTATCAAAAACTAGAAAAATTATACAATCACATAAATGAATTTGAAAACACTATTAGTTCTTATAGCATGTCTCAGGATTACCTGTAAGCCTTTATTAAATATTAATTTGTAGAATTAATTCAGAAGAATTGCTACCAATTAATGTGATTTATAAAATAACTATAAACAACACATACGCAATAGTAATAATCCTGTAATAAATAGTGTAACTTCAGTGTTCATCTATTTACTTGATTTTATTTTTTAGAAGTGTTTAAAAAGCAGCTCTCCATTTTGTTTAAGATAAATAATTACAATATAAATAATCAGAAGTAACAAGATTACTGGTTTTATGACCAAATCTTTGGGTTTATAAATAAGAATTCTGGGAGTTTTATGTGTAAAAATTAATCAGATTACACATACAAATAAGTAATATAAACAGACAAGCCAATTGTCTTTGCCCGTTCATTACTATTTGCTTAACATCATGAAGCCTGTTAGCAAAAAAACTTAAGTTCCCTTTGAGCTCTGTCTGATTTCAGACAGCTCATATAATCATGGTCTTATTAACAATATATTTGTATTTGATATGACTGAAAATTGTGTTACATCACGTGTATGATTTCACTAAGCATTTTATATTTGGACACCTGAAAGGGAAAAAACCTTACATATCTGAAAAATTCAGTGCTGTATAATGAAAAAAATGGATCATCTACCTTTCCCGAGGACAGAAATTGACGGTTCTTTGAGGAAAGGAATATATATATATATGTTTGTGTGTGTGTCTCTATTCATATATGCTTCTATATATACATACATATGCATATTCTGTATGTATACCAGTTCTTTGAGGACAGGAACACCTATGTATCTATATAGGAACATAGATACACATACATACACACACATATTTTCTGAAATAAATTATATATACATTTTTTTTTCCTGTATTGATACAAAGTGACCATGAGTGTTTTCATCAATGCCTCACAAAAATACTAAGGGTGGGTAAGTAGGAGAGAATAGCTCTAGATTCTTCCAAGCTCTTAGTCACATAAATATATTCTGATATTAGTCCTGGGTCTAAAACAAGGAAAGCAATTCATGTGCCAGAAGAATCCAATCCTTCATTTCTCACGTGCAGCTTCAGTAAAGGCTTTATAGAATCTAAATCTGAGCAGGGAAAAGTCTTTTGTCCATCTCTCCAACACAAGATGGAGAGGGTGAGATAATTGCAGCACAGATTTTAAATAATTTTCACTATAAACATCCTTTCTGTTCTAGCATCCCTGAGTCCCCACAGAATTTCTGATAGAAGTTTAAATTTGATATGTCAAAATAATGACATTTTTCCTGGATTGATAAAGGTATATGTAGTCTGTGCATGAACTGAAGATATATTGCTAGTCTCTGTTCCTTTTCTTTTGAGTTCAGTCATCTCCCAAAAAGCGTACTGAGATGTTAAGTACACAAAGAGTGTAGTTCAAATACATGGTGATAATGCAAAGCAAGCTATAAAGTAGATTTAATTCCAGAAAAGTTAAAATAAAAATACTTTCCGCATGTTCATTAGTTATTGCTGGACAACGTAAGCCACATGATCAAATTAAAAAATTATGTCTAGGACATCCAAAGCAAAATACAAGTGTCTAATGCTTTCTGCATCAAGATTCATCAAAATCTGAGTAGAATTCTAACAGTGTGCTCAGAAACTGACATTCCACATAAATCCTTGAGTGGACTATGCTCTTCTTACCTGCTTCTTAAGAATACCTTCCCAAATTATCCAGGAACTTACATATGTTTATCACATTCAGTAGGCTTCACGTTCTGTGTTTTATTTTATTTGATTTTTTTTAATAATTATTCATGTTAAATTCAGGGTTCTAAGTCTGCTCTATAGAAACAAGGGAAGTTTTTTCATTCTTCACTCATACAATATAAAACTTTAATATCTACGATGCTGGATACATGAAAATTTCAGTCTCGTTTTGACTTTTACTAGAATTTAAGGTTTGTGTTTTCCAATAAATGCAGAAACTATTTCTGTGTTAACTTCATTCTCTCTACATAATAACTGAAATATCAACAGATTTAGCATTTACACAGCAGTCAGCCTGACCACACCTTGATTTACTTTCATCTTTTTCTTCAAAATAAGATTAGCAGGAGTCAAGATGAGAAAAAAGTATCAAGGACACTGAGGGTTCAATCACAGCTTATCACAAGAGAATATTTTTCCTTAATATTGTTTCTTCGATTAAAAAAAAAGAAAATTGCAATCACTGTATTATTGAAAAAAATAACTAAATACATAGTAATTTCAAACATGATTGCCAATATTCTGCTACGCATAAAGCCCTTATAATCAGTTATGCAAAATCTATTCTATTTTATGTAAACCCTGAAGCAAGCAAATAAATTACAAATGTAGCTCTCATTTCAGGAAATATACCTACAGTAAGCACATCTATCTCTTTTTTTGAATACATTTTGGGAATTAACCTTCACTTTCCAAATATTGGAAAGATATTTTCTTTTATCTTTATAACCCCTTTTAATGAGATTTGGCTAAACATGATGTTTCAACTGATTCAAATTGCCTCATACAGCTGTTCAAAATCTAAATATGAGGAATAATAAGTTATTAAAAATAATCTCACTGGTAAAAAGGAGATGCATTCCACTTTCTTTTTTTAACATACCATTTTACAGAAAATGCGAGGTTTTCAATAGAACTTGACAATTGCATTATTTCGTAATAATTAATAAAATTATTCTTCTTCCTGGAAATAATTTGGAGTGCGATGTGAGACCACCATGTCAGCTTCATGCTTTATTACACACTCAAAGACCGTGGCCTCTTTGTACTGAGCCCCATGGGTTACTTGAGCTGTCAAGTGGGTTCTTCTAACAGCCTGATGTTATATTAACAAGTAGAGTGAACAGCGTGAAATGGCCAGAGGTGATCTGAAGAACCACATGTACCCAGGGACACATTTGTCTTCTACAGTGGAGCACAGAGGTACTAACACCTCAGAGCAGCATATAGTCTCACACCAGTAAGTCCACATGGAAATCCAACCCAGAAAGCACAGTACCTTTCAGCCTTACCAGCTTATGTCAGGTAGCGGTGTAACTGGGTCTTATTTGCACTGAGTCCATGCAGAAATGCTGCAAGATGTGTCTGAACTGTTGCCAGTCATCGCTGGGCTTCTGTCTTTGAACTGTGTTTTCTGATCATTCCTTTCCCAGCACAGTATGGCATAGGCCAGCTGAGGTGGCTCTGCATGTTACAATATCCTTTAGATAGGCTGAAAGATGTAATGCAAGGAATTTTGCAAATATCCACCTTACATACCTTGGCCTGCCATCTGGAAAGGGAAAAAAAAATAAATGTTGTTAGCCAAAACCCATTACAAACAGCTGAAATACATTGATCCTTCCAAAATCAGTTTCTGTGTGGGCTCATCTGACATCAAAAGGCTCATAGACTTCATAGGCTTCAAAATAGGCTCTATAAAATATCAACCTTTAAAATGAGCCTATTCCAGCAAGGCAACTTACCCATCAGCGCTTTTAAAGCCGAGAAGTCTGGGAGAAGGAGATCAACAGCTCTACAAACTTTTGTGAACAAAAACCACTAAGACAAAGATCTTACTTTAGATTACAGTCTGTCACCTTATCTCTACTTTCCAGGTGGGTATAAATGAGCATTTATCAGTGCTGACTTATTTTGTGCTTCTCATTGTTCTCTGAAAGGCTTTTCTGGAATCTGGAGACTTCTCTGCAAGGCTGGCTAAGGGAGTTTCATGCTGGATCCAGCAGACTTAGTAGAATGTTAGAAAGTCTTGTCACAAAAACCCTTTCATAACACAGCAAACCCTTTCAAAACACAGCAACATGTTGGCTACTCATTCTTCAGTCTGTGATTCTTTTGTCCCATACTAATTTCACATGCAACACTTAATAGTTGAAACTTTGCTAATAGTGTTTACTTTCTCTTAGCTATCTTACTGTCAGCCACCTGCAACCAATATATCTATTGTGCTCTCCAATTATGTTTGAGTAATTATGCACCATCTTCTCTTTTCTTCATTTTCTTTTCTCTGACTTGTAAATTGTATTGTTTTTAAAGAAGATTTTCGATTATTTCAGACACTGCAACTAGGAATAACAAGTAACCAAAACTGAAAAAAATAAAAACAGTTAAGTCAACAGCTCAAAATTCCTATTAAAACACATGCAAGCACGTTGTTTCTGTGGGCGTGATGAGGAAATGTTCTTTTTCATTTGAACAATGTAAGTATGACTGGTGATTCTGTGGTTTCACAGTTTTCCTGGAGTTTAATAACTTCCAAAAGTACAAGGAAAGAACACATTTTTCTTCCTCATGGTGGCCAAAAGGACATAAAGCTGTCACCACTAGCACATTAACACTTGTCTTTTGAAAGTGATTAGCTAAAGGTATCCTTGTACCATACGGGTGCAGGACTAATTACTTTCTAAAAGCAAATCCCGAATTCCAATGGCAAACACAGACCTCACTCTGATGGAGAATGAACACATTTCCCCTTTGTACTCCCGTCCCACAATACACCAGTTCCTACACTGAACATTCCTCCTCCAACAGAAACCTTTCCCGGGGCCTCCAGGCCTCCATCAGCGCTCACCCCCTACCAGTGCCACACCACCACCCCCAGCCCCAGGGAGAGGTACGGGTGCTGCCTGCAGCTGCATCACTCAAGTCAAGGCCCTGGCAGCCTCCATTGGGGGCCCTGTCTGCCCCGAGGCCTCCCACCTGCCAGGTGGCATTTGCAGATGGAGAGCTACAGAGACTGTATTGTCTCCATCAACATTTCCTTTTGTTCTGACACTGATTTTCATGTAAAAAAAGCGTTAATCCTGGTGTTATAAACATCAGCAATCTTTACCAACTAATTTCTCATATGGTTTTCAGAATTTTACTGTTTTAATGTGGAGTTCCATAACTTCCCTTCTCCTTCAATGTGCAGTACATTTAATGTGAACAGAAAGGATAAGGAAAAAAAAAAAAAGGCAAAATGTACTGTTCTGCAGTGTCTTCAGAATTTATAATATGCATATGCAGGTCTATTTTTCTAACAACTTTGAATCTTCAAAAAAAAGTGGATTTCCATTTCTACATAACCTCTGTCTTCGTTCAGCATAAAGCTCATTGCATTACTAGTGTATACTGAACCCCTACAGCTGCCAGCAATTCAAATGAATGTATTTTCTTTGTAAGCTTTCCTGAATTCTTATATATTTTGCTACATCCAAAAGCCACATACTGTTCCTTTGTTATGTTATAGAATATAGCTTTGAATCTGTTACTTACCCCTATAAAAGAGCAACTGATGTTATTTACAGTAAAGAAAATATTTTGTTTTATCTGAAGTTGGCAATGTTTCTTCGCTCAGGGGATATTTCTGTAGATAACCTTTCCATTCTGCTTAGCATGTAATGATGCTTGTAGAACAAACATTTCTGGAACTTTACATACTGTTTATCAGTATTTAAAAAAAAGACAAAAGAATTAATGTGCAATAAAAATGTCTCATTCTGCTCTGTTTCAAAAATAAAATATTTTTTACACTAGTAATACCCTTTAATGTCACTTGTAATGTGTCATAAACTATTTTATCTTGGAAAAGAAAACTCCTGTGATTTTCATTAAACCACAGGATTTCCATTAAGTGTTTTTATGGTATCTTAAATAAAACAAAGTTATACAATCTGAAAGATTTTAGCAATCAAATATAATGTATTTACCATTGTATTTTAATGAGCTCATTGTAATTGTTAGTGTTCTTTCCACACTTCATAAAATACAAACCTAATGTATAATTTTGGTCTAGTTTTCTATAAAGACTCTTTTAATACTTTAAGCTAAGTGGTCATTAGTCCCTAGTTATCACCACTGAAATTATTAAAAACAATAATTATATCTTCAGAGATGTATTAATCTACTGGTCATGCCTTAATTATATCTAGTGTAATTCAGGAAGGTGGGAATATAGCCGTACCAAAGGATTTAGAAATTTTTTTCTGAGGAACCCTCAGGTGGATGCCTTGGTAAATTGCCATTAACCTCCATGGAATTTTACTGTTTTATAGCTTTCGAGATTTAGCTCCAAAAGCTTATGTTCTTTCAATTCATTCATTAATGCAGACACACACACACATGTATTCACGTACACATTCACTCAAGGGAAACCAAAGTGTCACCTCATAGAAAGTTTTACGACAATAGTGTCATACTCACAAGGGGGAAGAAGCTAGATATAATCCCACATGTTGCATAGCATAAATCTTGCTTATCAGTTATTCACCCTGTTTTTACCCAGGGATACAATTGGCTGGTAGATTTTGCACTAAATAAGGATATCTTGAACAAATTATGTAAAGTAGGTCATGGTAAAAATAAAGTTTTTTTAAGGTGTTAGGCCTATCCCAACAAGTAATTTTTCTTTCCATGAAAGAAAATTTCTGTTAATTGTAGACTACATCAATAAAATATTTTAGAACACTCATTCAGATATACTAAACATAGTTGAACCAAACTATGAGAGAAATATAGTGGGTAAGATATATACATTAAAAAAAATCTCAGAGCAGATATCTACTTTGCCCCTTAGGTGACAGGCGGTTTACGTACCAGAGACCCCTTCATTCACTGAGCCGTTCCACTGAGATTTGACATTTGTCCTTCATAACTTCCTGGCACCAACAGAAGTGACTAGTTTAGCAAGCAAAATTAAAAAAAAAAAAAAATCAAACAAAAAACCCCAACACCCCTTACCAGCTTTGCTCCTGGGTTAAAGAACACACTACCAGTAATGAATAGCTAGATTCCCTTCCACATAAATTTAAGGAGGTGTTTCTTGAAAAAATCTGTTTTACTGGATTTAATTCATTTTTTAATATATATTTCTAACAATAAGTTCTGCCATCTGACTCTGGGATGTTGATATTGGTATCTTTTTGATTCCTTATTAATAAAATATAAGTAGTTCCTTTTTCATAGTACTCTTGGAATTGCACATTTTCTCACAATTATACAATATTTATCACAGCATTTTTACTTTGTTACTGCCAACAGACATACCAGAAAGAGCAGTAGAGGAAGGTGATGGAACTTCTGTCCTCATATCATCAAATGCAAGTAAGATCGGACCTCTATGTGCTGATATTTAAACCTTGGCAGCCATGCCCTTCCCAGTCTGCGCTAACAGAATGACTAACATCAGTGCTGGAAGATGTTAAGTATTAATACTGACATGGCCTTCAATGTGCATAAGATAAAGCCAAAACTAATTAGGAAAAATCAATAGAATAAAAGCTGTTATGACCTGGAATAGAACCAAAACAAAAGCTGAGCTCAGCTTATTGTATGGATTTCTAATAGGCCTTTTCCTAGATTTTCTCAAAACCCTCTTCAGCAAAGAAGACATAAGTCAAAATGCTGATGAAACACACACTTTGAGGTAGTATTTCAAAGCTTAGTACTAGCTTCATTTTAGAGTCAATAGAGGCTCCCTCTGATGCACATTCAAAGGAAGAGACTAGGTTTAGGTGCTATAAATCACCTTTTATTGGCCATGGAAGGAACCTAGGAGATTAACCCACGTCAGGTAATGTTAGCCCTTAATCTAGTGAAGGCTTAGCCTTTTAATCTATTTTCCTTTGAAGAAAACCACACCATCAGTTTAATAAGCATTTTAAAAACTTTTGCTGTTTTAATCACAGTGATTCAATATGAAAACCTGTTTAGCTAAGTGTGTTGTAACTTTATGGAGATCAAATCTGTGCTCTCACCATAGTCTTAGCCAGCACAGAATTCCACTGTGCACTATGGCTTCAGTAGAATTAAATATAACAGGCGAACCATTGGCTGCTTTTATGCTTTCTTTTCACCTCTGTCAGATACCTAGAGGTTGTGTTCACCTTCTAAATTAATTTTTCTGATAATGTATTTATTCTAAATTAATAGATTTTCAGTACCAATGGCTGTCCAAAGCCCCCAAATAGTTGACAAGCACAGTCAGAAAAAAAAAACAAAAAGAGAGAAAAAGATTACTTTTGTTGCAGTATCTATATGTTTTTGCAGTTCAAAATTACTGTATTTGTTTCCTAATTTTCTTGATAACTATCAGCCAAAATCTCTTTCAACTATGACCATTTAAATACAGATGAGAAAATAACAGGTTTGTATTTATAAATAGGAAATATATTCCAAAAATAAAACTACAAGGGCTTGATGACTTATTGTTTTAGTTTTGACATCACAGTTTTAGCCTTCAAATTTCTGTAACTGGACTAAATGTGAGAGCTAGACTTTGTACTGTTTTCTAATCCAGATGTCTATCTTCAGAAATACATCACTAAATCCTCAAAAATCTGTTATGATAAAGCCATCTTATCATTTAAATGTGCTTCTGGAAGTGCAGATACTACGTATAAAAGTAGTATTTTCCACTAGACATGATAAAAATGGAGATAGCTGTTCTCAAATGTGAAATGTTTGCCCACAGTAGTGGATAATGGATGTATAAATCAAACAGTTGGCTAAACATAGCTGAGTTACAAGGAGACACGTGTTGTCAACAGTAGTCTCTGACATCACCAATTAATATCAGTCCCTGTATATCACAAAAAGGAGACCTTACCTTCTGCTCTCTCAGACTAACGTGACAAATCCTTCTGATGGATGTTGTCTAACACCCAAATGACACATAACTTTAATGGTTCATTCATTGTGTTCGAAGTGATTGTGACAGAACATGAAACTGTATTATTTTTTCTGGTACTATTGATAGGTACACAAGTCATTTGTGAGCCAGGGGCCAGGGGGAGGGGAAAAAAGAGAAACAAAAAAGTAATTTACATTGCTCAGGCAGAGATCTCCATTTTCCATTCAAAAAATCTTTATTTTGCCCATCAGAATTTGGTTATCTCTGTATTTTATTTCCTATTATTTCTATTTACCTGCCTCTACAATTGTGTCTACAAAAGCAGAGGTCAGACTGCTCCATTGAGGTATACTTTGATAACGACAACATGCAGGATTTATCTTCAGAGACAAGCTCTCAGAGTTGCTCAGAGAAACAGAGATAGAAAGTGTTGTCACATCCCAAGGGAGTGTCATGCATGACATGCAATCAGTTTTGAACATAAAATACAGTTTGCTCTTTAGGTCACTCTTGCTTCAGTTTCTGCTATCATGCAGACCGAGACCCTGCAAGCATGATAGACACTGCTCAGGCATACAAAGCAATTATTTATTGATTCATACACACAATAGCTGGGACTCACGGGGTGCTAAGTTAAACATTATATGCTCACCACACCTCATATGGATAACCTGATGAGTCTTTGAAAGCCAAACAGTTTACAGTCTGGTAGGGGCAGGTCAGCCACCACTGATCATTGGAGGAACTGATGCTTGATGTTCCTGTTTCACCATCTGCTGATGCCATTTAGCTTTATAACTTCAGTGCAGAGCTTTTCCTTTCCTACCTTTGGGTTGGCTTCCCCTCAAACAGGTGTGCTTCTGTTTGGCTTCTTACTAATCTCAAATTACTTTACCTCACCTGCTTTCTCAGAAAATAACAATATTCTCAGTAAAACTGAGCCAAAGTCAAAGATATGTGTTGCACCTTGTGTCCGGCCCTGAGTGCACTAAGGGACGTGCATGTCCCTGCCCCCACCCTCCAGGTCTCCCTCTAGCCAAGGATGCCAGGAGCACTACAGGATTGCTCATTGGGTGCAGCAGTCCCTGAAGAAGCTAGCAGCAAGATTTCTATTAGCTTAAAGTATGGTGATTTCTCCCTTGCATATGGGAACGACTTCTTAAACCTTTAAATGTCATATACACAAGGCTGCATGCTAAATGAGGACATTCCTCAGAAAAGTCTTTCTCTAGCATTGAAGAAGTGTCAAAGGCCCCAAGACAAAGAAGTGTTTAAAGACTGTAATGGATAAATCAATACTGAATGAAAATAATGATACTTCATGGATAAGAGGAAATAGCAAAATAATACACACACAAATGCCAGCTGCCCCAAAATGGTTAGGAATACAAAGGAATGTTAGAAGTACAAATGTATAAACATTTTGCTTATAATAAAAAGGATGCTATTTGTTTCTCTTACATATAGATTTATGACTGTACCTTAGAGTATAAGGAACTTGAATCTGTTCTGAAAGTATGCCGTACACAGCTCAGGCCTGATAACCTGTTGAACATTCCATATTTTCACGATTATTATTTTTCAGAAGGGTTAGAACTTTGTTTCAGCAGTTTATGATTTTTTATTGTTTTTTATTTTAAAACTAAACATCTTTCTATAAGGCAAAATATGACAAAATAGAAGAAGGCAGACTAAGTATTTGTTACTGCCAGTGTGAAATTTAAAAATTAAAAAACCCAAAACCTTTGTTCTGTTATTTCCTGAATTTTCAATTCAGCTACTCAAAAAAAAACAAAAAAAAAAAAAAATCCACTATTCTCTTGACTCTAATTAAAAACACATTCATATTTATACCAGTATGTTTCCTGCTGGCTTGAACTCAGGGTTGCTCTTTGGTTTTAGAAATGTTAAACAGACAAGATAAGCTAAATCCTGTCCTGATGAAGGCAGAGGAAATTCTAATACTTACTTTGATCAACTCAGGATTTCACTTTATAGGAATGCTTTTTTTTTCCCACTACTTCCCTTTTTTTCCCCCCTATAATTTTTCTATTAAACACTCCCATTCTCATCTGTCTTCAAAACTAATGAGTCCTTCAGAACATTGCCTCATTTTCACATCTGTAGCCCACTCATCTTTGCTACCCTGAAGTAAGACAAAGAGCAAATCATGCAGTATACTGACATTTAAACAGATACTGGAAGGGATAAGGACAGGGATTGGACAATAATAGAAAAGTAATTTAGAAACTGCTGTGGTAACTTAAGAAACAACTTAAATTCTTGCAGTACACAACTGAGAAACCCACAGAGCATTTTCAACTTAAGGGAGTGGTAAAGCAGATACTACTTCACATGACCTACGTTGCATGCACTGCACTGGCTGATAATGATTGTAGGAAGCTATAGGATGCAGCCTCTTCACTACTTGTCTTTCTGTTGCATGGGAAATCCTAATCCACAATAGTATTAGCAAAACCACGAGTGCAATATTAGATCATGTTTTGACATCCATGCTTTAAAGAAACTGCAAAAATTGGGAAAAAAAGGGCTCAAAAATAGGTACAAACTGTAGTCACATTCATGGAACACTCCAGGTAGCTACACTTGAAGTCATAATTTAATCTTGCCAACTAGGGCACAATAGACTTTGTCCTTATAATTAAAATCTTTTCCCCTGCTAAACTGAAAGGCTTGATCCAGAATGCCTGTTGGGAACAGTCCCTGATTCATGCAAACTTTCCAAATATGCAAGGGTACTATTTTCGAGTGTGCTAATTTAAACACGGTAGAGTCATGTTGGGAACGTTTGTAAAAAATAAAGTTATAGACAGGTGAGTTCCAGTTCCTAATGACATTCTGTCATATTTATTGGTATAGAAATTAAGCCAATGAATCTTAAAAAGCTTTAGTCCAAAAGACTTACGGTGACTTTTTCAAGATCCATAGCAGAAGCTTCTAGAAAAAAATATTTTGCATGAATGGAAAAACAAGATTTCAATTTGGCAAAAAAATCATAATTCATAGTAAAATTGTTAGCCTGCAACAACCAATTCTACATAATCTGTAGACTAAGACAGATGTGGGAAATGTTTAAGCTTCAATTCTGTACAGGACCACTCCCAAAAATTATAAAGTTTTCTTAAAAACTCTGACTACCAAAATTCTGCTCTAGTGAAAACATTTCCAGAAGAGGGGCAGAACTCTATACTATTGGGATGAAGAAATCTTTTTAATAAAACATGAATACAACACAATAGAAACTCTGTCTACACTCACATACTTCTAAGAAATGTGCACTTTATTTTCTTCCACAATTCTCAGTAATTTCTTCCCCTAGGGAACTAAGAAACCCACTGGCTTTTACATCACTATTCTACTTTGTCTGCTGTTTCACCTTTGGTATAACATAAATAATTAAATAGGGTTTTTTAAAAAAATTATTCATATTGTTACGTAGATGTATGTATCTTTAAAATTCAGTCTCTTTAGGGAAGAGACTGAATGTTTTTGTGTTTTTTTTTTTTTTAATTATCTCTGCTTTCGTCATATGAAAAAGTCTCTAACATGAAGTGATCTCCCAGTGTTATGATCACCGAGTCATGATTCACTTTAAAAAGATCCATATTATGGTAAAATCAGACTTGAAGAACCTTACTGTCTGATTATTATCTAGATGCCAACATATTTTTCCATTAGTAATTGCAAATATTAATACTTTGGGTAATATTCTGTATTCATTTTCTCAGATATCTCCTAACATTATAATACCTTAAGTTCTCAAGTAGAAAAGGAAAATACAGAATAGGTGAAAGAGAAAGCAAAACTAGTAAAACCACAATACCTAAAATATATATAACAACTTCCTAATACTTTTATTTTCACAGTTGATGACATCTCAATTTCTTGGCCTCTGCGTGAATAATATAATTTATTATTTATGGAAAAACAAAGAAGAAAGTAACAGAGATCAGTAAAACGGTTAGATTAACAGTACTGGACTGGCAGATTGCAATTACATATCAAAATTTCTAGCAACAGAAAGCTTCCATGCACAGTACGATGATTCATTATTCAAGATGGCAGGTAACTCACAGAGATGTAGTAAAATTAGCATTGAAGTGAAAGAAAAATAAATGTATAAGTAGTAGGAACTGTAAGTGCCTATTCATACAAAAATATGAAAGGTACAATTTATTGAAAGATGCAATTCAGAAAAATAGATCATAGCAGAAACCCATTCTGAACTTTCTAGGTTAATTTTTTTGATAAATAATTTCTACGTACTGTGATAAACAACAAGCTATTTCTTCTTATCTATATGTCAATGACTATTGAATCAAAAAGACAAGAAACACAGACAGGTAAATAATTATAACTGCAGGAAATAAGATTTTGTTGTTTTTTTTTCTCTCAGATCTACATCCTCATCAGAGTCAATTTGATCTTTTGGAAAATAAAGGTCAGAATTTTCACATGTCAGCTTCACCTATCATCACTTTCAGGAAACAAGTATAGACCCTTGGTCTATTAAGGGACTTTATTATTTTGGGAAAATAAACTCGCAACCTTGGTACCTCATTTAATTAAAAATAATTATTCAAAAATAACAATTAAAGCTTCAACAGTGAATTACCCTGTCAATATCCAGACAAAATTAAATGTTCTATGTAAAATATTACTTATTTACTGAGCACTCATGATCTGTGTTACAAATTAAGACATTCAAGTCAATGCAAAAAAGCCTATGGAACATATCTATGTCCATGTTGACATTCAATCAGCAAGACCAATTAGTACTTTCTTCAGACACTGATCCAACGTTTTCCACTGTCAAGGATGGTTCAGTCACTCCTAGATAGAAGTTTTAGAGGGAAATGATCTTTCAAAAGAAAATAAATAACAATTAAACAATTCTAAATAAACCAAAACTACTAAGAAAAGAGGAAATCAACAAAAATATATGGCATACTTCCTCACTTCCTATTGCAGTCAATGACGTAGAAATACAGATAGAAGGAGGGATTTAGCTTGCAACAGTGCTTAAAAAAAAGTGTTTTAAAAAATAATAATAATTTTTAAAATCCTTCCATCATTCTCCTACTCAGCTTAGAGAAAAAGGAAGAACTCATCAAGGTCACATTTCTTTTCCTAGCTCTACAAATTTATTGTAGTCAGTAGTCTAGCAGATGTTGTATTTACATTTGCTGTCTCTTGACCCAATGCTATGATTAGTGTATGCTACTGATTTTACTGTGGTTTAACGTTTTATTGTATCTTTTTAATGAAAACCTACCATTTTTCCTGATTTAAAATAACAAATGCTGCCTACTAAAAGCAAACTTCTCACAGATAACATCCTAAAACTTTAAATAGAAAGATCAGTTCAATAAATAATTTTCCTGATGTTACTTTCTTTATTAAAACACATACTTTATCATATAGAAAAAAAACCACCTTGCTATCAACCATAGTGAACTTCTAGTAAACACTTGTCACAAAAACATTTGTTTGTTGGATTGTGATGTATTGTCCCAGTGATACCAAATTTTTCAGGGGAAATATATATAAAAAAAAAGTATACAAAAATGCATGCACTTATTTATTGCAACAACAGTAATAGTGTATTTCTATGTGTAAATGTCTATACAAGGAGCCTAACATCTGCCCAAAAGCAGAAGAGAAGAAAACAGAGGGAAGAATTGTTACTTTTTAGTCATAGACTCAAAATTATTTATTTGTAGAGATGCGGTTGATTGTACAAAGTTGTCATTTATTGATTATAACAATATTTACAATATTCTCTACAAAAAGAAAGAAAAATACATTAGACCTCTCACAGTCTAGCTTCAAGCTGTTATTTTGAATATTTCAGTGGTTTAAGGGGATTGTGTGTACACCTGTTCCAGGTGATTCAAAGACAGGTTTCAGCTCCAGGCTGAAACCTCATGGCTCCTAAACACTTACAAGGAGCAGCTCACATACACACATCCACTTGAAACAGAAAACATTAACTAAATAATTAGACACTTAACAGAATTCTGATCATTTATACAATGACCTATTTTTTTAATTAAAAAATTAATACTTGATGGATTTTGGTCTGCTTAGCTTTTTGTACTGTTTGTCCATGGGTGTTGAGCTCTACTGAAAATCTGGCTAGCAGTTACTAGACTGGAATGTGTTTTTTCTTTACATAAATAGAAGAGTTCCACAGACTATATACATAAATCTAAAAAAAAAAAAAATTGAAACATCAAACTGAAGTGCAAAGTTCTTTGTTATAAACTGTAACTTGTGAATGTTTTGTTACTAGTCTCAGTGGACAGAATCTGTCATCCTATTATTGGTACAGTGACCATTATAGCTCTACAGTTATAGCTTTAGCATTGCTGTCGTTACATACATATTATGACTTGGATACGAAGAAGTGAAATTTGAAATAAAAATTTGATCATTTCAAGATCACTAGATAAATAGCATCTGAAGACTGAAAGCTGCTTGTTCAATGAGAGATTTTTTTGATATTTTTTCCTCACCCCTTTTTTCACTTCATTCTAAAATAACTGGAAAGAAGAATAAGGATAAATTTAAGTTATCATGGTTAACAGACAGAACATTAGAGTAAAATGTTAGACTAAAACCAAAGATGATAATCCCTAACACTCAAATCATCCTCAGGAGGCTTTTTCAGGATCTGTAATTTATTAAGGTTAATGATCTAAGGTCTTCACAAATATCCTTAACAAGTTCAATTTTTTCCACAAATCAGGAAGGAGTTAAGGGTATATTAAATTCAAACACAGTTTGTTTATTTTTATGTACACAAACCAAAATATCCTTCCCTAACTTTGTTTTCAGTGAAACATTATTTTCACAAAATTAAGATATTTGCCCCTTAAATACTGTATTTGTTAAGGACAGAATGCTTCAGACCAGACAAAATGAATTTTCCAGATTATAATATACTACCTTATGATAGAAAGTATGTTAGGAAACATCACTGAAAGTATTCAAGGTCAGATGGGATGGGCTTTGAGTAACCTGATCTAGTTAAAGATGTCCCTGTCCATGGCAGGGGGCTTTGACTACATTGTTGTTAAGGGTACCTTCCAACCCAAAGCACTCTATGATTCTACTTCAGTAAATTGTCTTGGCACAGTCATTTTGTTGGATTACACTGTTCCATATTTTATAGTAATTCATTATAATCATATAATCATTCAAATAAAATTTCATTTGTGAAAGTGTTCAAAATGCTTTTAACTTTTTTAGAAAAAATAGGAGTACATTATTCACTACTCACTGGTTGTTCTTCATTTTCTCATATATAAATATTTCCTGTCTCCCAGTCAAAAAAACCAGAAACACAAACCTGTGATAAAAATTTTTGGGTAGTTTATTTATATAGCTTTGGGTTTGTATCTCTTCTCTATTGCTTTTATTGTTTCCTGACAAAAAAACACTGACAGTTATAAATAGGAAATCATAGAATCATAGAATCATAGAATGGTTTTGCCTGGAAGGACCATTAAAGATCATCTAGTCCAACCCCTCTGCCATGGGGAGGGACATATTTCACTAGATCAAGTTTCTCAAAGCCCCATTTAACCTGACCTTGAACGCTTCCAGGGATGCAGCATTCACAACTTTCTCAGGACAACTTGTTTCCATGTCTCATCACCTTCATCATAAAAAAACCTCACCTGCTCTTCATAGGAGAGGTGTTCCATCACTCTGATCATTTCTGTGGTCCTCCTCTGGACTCACTCTAACAGGTCCATGTCTTTCTTGTACTGGGAGCCCCAGAACTGGATTCAGTACTACAGGTGGAGTCTCACGAGAGCAAGTAAGAGGGAGAATCACCTCCCTTGACCTGCTGGTCACACTTCCTTTTATGCAGCCCAGGATACACTTGGCTTTCTGGGTTGCAAGTACACAATTTTTTATCCTCTAAGACAGCAAATAATATTCTGAAGATAGAATATAATTACCTAAAAAGCAAAGCTCTTAGACACCATAATTAATTTGTGGAAAAGCTTAATTTATGAATAAGATATCGATCATATTTTTAACACATTACACCTTACATCTTCATTACAACCGTTTGATAGTACAATCCATGTGATGCTTTTTCCCAAATAATGAACATATAAAGAAGTAGTTTTTAAGTAATCACTTGGATGAAATTTTTGTCTTTAAAATTTCTTTGAACCTTAGTCAAGTTTGATGTCTGCCATCGACATATGCGTGAGGTTTGAGTAAATTTAAATGGAAATTCATATGCGGTTATACTGCATAAGAAAATAACAAAGAAGTTGTATTCACATTGTTCATTGACAAAACGTTATTTTAATAGTACTCTCTATACGCTGAGAATCCTTATCTATGCAACTGTTTCTTTCAGCCATATTTGTGGGCATTTTTTTTGGTACTTGAGATTATGAAAGCAATTATCACACCTTTTTACACCCTCACAAATCACAGCAAAGCATATTTAATTTAATAATTTCTATTTTAAGAACTCAGCATTCACTTATTTACGTAACTACTGTGTTTGCAATACTTATCTTACACATAATCTCTACTGGTCACATGAAAAAGCCCATCTCTTTAAGACATTTCAGCCTTGTCATTCGTTCATATTTCAGCTCTTTAGGATATCTGTCTGAGGATAATGTGCTAAGTTTACCAGGTCAAAGACTTTCTCTGTGTAAAAAAACCAAAGACATCTAGATTTTTGTTTCAGTCAAGGCACTAGAGAAAATAAATTGAAAAGCAGCCAGTTACTTGATTTAATTTCTTAGTTTCTATCAGGAACAGTCCAACAAACTCCTAACAACTCCCATTTTTCACACAATGACATGTCTTCGCTTCTAAACAAAACTAATGGGCAATGGAAACATTCATGCATGGATCAGATCTTAAATGAATAATGTCATTAGATAAAAAGTGTTGAAATGCAAAGTCCATAAATACTTATTATGAAATTAATGGTGAGTGCTATATTTACTTCATTTTAATAATCAGCATAACTCCTGAAAGATATTATTTCTCTTTTATATTATTTATACAGCATAATTTGCATCTGATTCTAATCATAAATACATAGTCCAGCCCTATATAATTGTACTACTTTGTTGGCTGTCATGCTTCACCTAAATTTTCAGTAAATTCGTCTAATAATAATATCAATTTATTTAAGCAAATTTTTGTGGTATATTAAAAATTATCCAGAGGGTCTCCTGTATAACGAAACAATATATTAAACTATTATCCACCCAGACAAAAATTTCAGAGCTTCAGAAAGTAGGTCATACGATAATAGTGACATTGAACTTTTCAACTGGGAGTAATTAGGTTTTATTTCCAGTGCTCAGTGACCTACTCCGAAAAATAAGATAATACAAGAATGGTTCAGTTTTATTTTTTGTAATTCAGTGGATTGCTTTGTTTTTTCTTTCTGCTGTATATACCTTAAGAATCCATAATTGTTACCTACCCAGAAAACAACAGCTGACAGCTGTGTAGGGTACTTCTACTGTTTAATATGTCGTAAAGAATCTGTTGCAGGCAATGATGTTATCATTAGGGAACAAGGATACTGTCTATTATTTCAGAAATGAATAATTCAGCATTAAATCATTTCAACTGCAGTGTCACTTGCAGGGAATGTGAAAGCAGAAGAGTTACTGTGTATGAAACAGGCTTTGCAGTAATGCTTACAGCACAGAGGACATTTGAAGCACGCTTCCTTGTATATTCCCTCTAGGGTGCTTTAGAAAGCTTTTCTTTTATTTAATGGCTGCTTCCTAATGCAAAGAGACATACTAAAATGCACTTGCACCTGCTAGCTCAGATAACAAGACACATTTTTCCTTTTTGGAGCTGGGGTGTTCTAAGAGCCATTTGTCACAATGCAGACTACTGTGTTGCAACATGAACTTATTCCCTCCAATGAGTTTTAAATTTTTTATTTGTTACTAATGTCATTGCAACAAGAAATACCCTCCCACCCCTGACTTTGGTCATGCGTTTGTCCTATGTATAGGGGTGTGAGGTGGCCTGCTGGATCATGTCAACCTGTATTGTAATACGACAAGAAGTATGACTTGACACAGTGTGTCAGATGCTAAGTAACATCATGAGAAGGCATGCATGAAACTTTCACAAACAAGGGACCATGGTCATTCAGTGGCAGACTGTTTCTCTGGTATTTACATTTGTCTGTGAATCAGGAGTAGAAAGTCTGCAGTGCCTCCATCCTGTTACATGGGTCATACAAAGGACAAGGATTTTAGTACAGTAAACCTATTGCGGGGAGTGCTCCCTGTGCATTTTGCTAAATATGAATGAATATCCCTAGTGGATACAGAGAATGCCAAGTGCAGTAGTAGATGTGCACCAGAGAGGAGCAAAGTATCAGGCACCTGAGAACTGCAGGAGATTTTCTCCAAGTCTTTGCATTTTTTGCAGAGAGAAAAGTCCTCCCATTGTTATTTTAAAATGTTCTCTCTGAAATTCACAACCCAGAACACCTTCTCAGTGGCAGAGTTAAGACTTGACCATTCTACCTCTTGCTGTTACCTGCAAAATGGCAATTTGTGGTTTTTTTTTGTTTTGTTTTTGTTTTTTTCCAATAGCTCCAACAGAATAGGATATTCCATAAAGATTACCACATAGTTTATTCCATTTTTTTTAAATCAGCAAAATGGTGTAATTAAATGTTATTTTCAGGTTTATGCTGTTTGGTTTGGTTTCGGTTTCTTCTTCTCTTTTATTTTTTATTTATTTTCAAGACAACAATGTGAGAATAATTCAAACTTTAAGAACTACTTAAGAGCACCCTTATTTGCACATTCATTATATTAAGAGCCCAGTTTGAAAATATATCAAGTAAGTGAAAAATGCTCTGCCATTTGATTGCTGATGTAAATATAACCAAAAATGGATTATATGTAGTAACTTCACGTTCTGACAATGTTTGTGACAAAACAGCCCAAGTATCTTCAATGTACAAACAAGCAGCAGCAGCTTAATACCACCTCAACACCCAACAATGACCTTCAATAAATCAGTGTCTGTATTCAATAAAGTAAGGTTTTGTCTTTTTTACAAGGCTTCAGAACATTCAGCAGCAACTGATTGATTTTGACCATGTTGATAACTGTAACCTCAGTTTTTAGAGGCATTAGTTGTGAGTAGCATTTTTGAAAAAAAAAAAAAAACAACAACTTTTTGTAGTAAAAAAATTCATGTCACTTGTCAAACACTAGGTTATAAAGTTTTCTTAAAAATTTTCCATTATATTTAAGTGTGCAGAAAAATAAAAGAGATGCTTACTGGTCTTTTTGTGTAACTGTTACACTATCCTGTTCTATTAGGCAGAAGAGTGGTAAGTTTATTACCATAATTTCATTGATATACCAAGAGAAATATACACTTCATATCAAAACCACTCAGCAGCTCATAAGAGTTTTGAGCCAGTAGAAAAGGCAGTTCCTTACAGTTCCAATTCGGTATGTAATTACACATGCATTTAAGCTTATTCCTGTTCAGCAGAGTACTAAAAACTATTATTAGGTACTTTGTTGAATAAATATCTATAAGAATATATCTAAAATAATGTTTGGCAAAATCCTACATTTTCAAATATGGTGTTTAAGACATATTTTTTTGTAAGAAAATTAGTTAGCTTCTGTATTCCTGACAAGCAATTTTCTAGAACTATGTGAGCTATCTACTGTGGATAATATTCTACAATAGCAGGTATTTTTTCATTTTGAGACAGGTAGAAGTAAATCCTAGTATTTTAGTTTCAGTTCTGGCACAATATGCAATTAACTCCATGGCACGAATTGTGCGCAAGCTTCAGAAGAAACTGTTCTAGGGAAAAGAACAGAAACCAAAACAACAGATAACATTTTACTAGGGAGATTCCTTTTTGTTTTTATGAGAATGAGCACATGCAGAATCTGGTAAATGTAAAAGGTTTTAGTATGTGGAACTGCAGTACACAGAGCACGTAATATTTTATGTCTCATTTGGAAGGCAATAGTAATTATAGCGCATCCTCAAAAGTTTGAGATAAAACTCTTAGAAAATTCAGATATGAAAGAAATATTTAGACTGGACTAAGGCACACTCTGAATTAAAATGTATTTATTTTGATCTTCAAAAACTGTACAAAATTTCCACCAAAATACTTCTGACTTAGAATTCAGGGACATAAGATAGGGATTTTATGCTACATAAAGCAATTCTGTGCACTTGTTTTTAAACATGGAAATTTTTTTCTGCTGAGTTTACCAGCAGTTCACAGTATTCAATAGCAATTACAAAGGTGGTGAAAGAAATAAGAGTCCACAACACTTTCTCAATACACTTTACAGAGAAGTACAGTTTTCAGTTTTAATGTACTTTAAAAGCATCTGTTAATCACATGGTAAGTTACAAACAGACACCAAGGAGAGGATTAACACGACAGCTTGTACCTTAGTGATCTGAATCAATAGTCTTTGGACCTTGAGCTGGGTAAAACAGAATTTCACACCAAAAAGAAGCTGTCAGTTTAAATGCCTATTGATTGTAAAACATATCATTATACCACACAACACTTTTCACACTTCAGCCTAGTTCTTGCAGCTACACTCTGAATACTATTTACTCACGTGAAGCACTCACAGATGTCAGCAGGATTAAATGTCAGGTAAGATATTACTTAGGGTAGGAAGGGAAGACACAGCACCCATGTTTTGCCAATTATACCTGTGAAAGTAGTTTTCTAAGTACAAGTGAAATTGAGCTAATGGTGTTCCCAATCAAGATCTTGTTAATAATTGCTTTTTTTTAAAAGAAAAATCAGGACTTCTTGGGCAAGCCTAGGTGTACGTTGTGTGACAAGTGCAAAAGAACATGCCATTTTTTCACAATGTGTTCTTTGAATGACTAGAGGAAAGTATAATTATTATTAATTGACCTGACACAGTAATTACTACCTCAGTACCGAATGTATCATAGATTTTAGAGGAGTTGTTTCAGAAACAAGGCTGTACAACTGACATGATCTGTGGTACAAATTCCAGTCCTAATATTTACATCTACTCCTTCTGAGAGTACTACTCCTTCTGAGAGTAAGTGGCAAATACTTGCCATCAGTATATCTAACAAGCATTTGCAAATTAGCATATCATTGTTCTGTCTCTGGCTAATGTTCATGCATGTAGTCACAGAAATGTATTCCTTTTTGAGAAAATACATTTTAAAATGTATTAGTCTTAACCACTTTTTTCAAAGGACACAAGTGGAAGACATAAAAGTGATTTCTCTCAATCAGCAACTTCCTTTTAGTGATAAACAACTTTTCTGAGATGGAACTGGAAGTGGGGAGCTTATATATTCAGTGAACGAGAGCACTGTAACCGATCAGACTGCACTGATGAAGGGTGTTGGCCTATGCGGATAACATTGAGAGAGATAGCTATCCACCCACGGAAGTGTGTTGACATTATTAAAGGGATAAGGAAATGGATGCTTAGTCTGCCACTGGCATAAAGTGAACTTTATCTGCCTTTTTTTTTTTTAATCCATTTAAAATAAACAAAGAAACAATAAAAAAGCACATAGATTTTTTTATCATCAAACAGAAAGTTCAAGTAGGTCAACCATCCACCAAAAGCAGAACAAAAGATAAAAGATATAGACCATCTCTTTCAGAAGGCAGCCCTGGTGGTGACCCTCTATCCCTCGCATAGCTGTGAAGGGACAGAATACGGCATTGCACACAACGAAAAGGAACTCAAAAGGTAGCATACACAGAATAGCATGTGACTGTCTGCTTGGTTCTCTTACACATTTGTGGGAACACTTAAAAAGTTCAAGCACGCTATCACCTGTCAAAAAACATTTGCATCAGTGTTGATGGATGCCACATTGTTGACACCACGGCATTACATGTATTATTCTTTGAATCACATGATACAAAATAACCCAGAGCTAGGTTACTCTAGGGGATTTTGTTATTATTTGCGGTCGAATGTTTTAAATTAATCATTTGGACTTTTTAAGTTTCAAAGCAGAGCTTTATACTGAAATAGTTAATTGGACCTATTGTGACAGTCATGTTAGCAAAGCAAATGAGTATTAAAACAAAATTAAGAAACTTCTTAACTGAGATCCTAAACTTGTCCGATTCATTTTGACCTTCTGTGAATCTTGAAATTGGTTAGAAATGCTAAATGATTAATCAAAAATTATCTTGAATATTTGAAACCCTTCCATTCCAAAGGATTTTCAGTTATTTTTTACTCCTAGAATTATTATCAAGAAAAGTAGTGATCACAAATTGTCATTGATGGGGGAGTTGACAATGTAATTTTCAAGTTCTGAATATCTCAATACTAGTTTCCTTAGAGAAAACACAGTGTGTTAGTAGTATTTTAAACATATATAAAAAATATGTCATCCTGTAAACTGCTAAAATATTTGTTATTCTTGCTGTAGCTTGTTTCTAGTACAATGTTGCAGAGTTGTTAGAGAAAAGCAAAAATGCAAATTAAATAGAAACCTTAATTCAAGAATATTAATCTAGTTCTATGCTAAAACCAATAGCTCTTATGCAAAACTGGAGCAAAGTAGTATTGCTCAGAGCCTACAATGATTAATTTCTTAAAAAGAAAGTCCTGCTGTGAATAGGGCAGCTGACAAATACTAATGCAAGGGAGATACTTACAAGAGATCTTACATGTTGAAAGCAAAATATCAATATCAAGCATTATGTTGCAGAGGTAAGACCACCAAATACCTCCTAACTATAAAATGAATGCTGACAGTCAAAGGTTCACACAGAACTAACACTAGCAGCAAGCTAGCCAAGAACATCAGTGTTTTTCAAAATCCCACATTTCCTGTGTAATGATGCATGGAATGACAGTCATCTCAAGGGAATAATTTATCTTAAGTGTTTCTTTTTTTGGTAAAACAGAAAACTATGACTGACTGATATAAAATTTTTTATAATTTCTCTTTTTATTTTTTTATAGCATCTAAGAGAATTTTTTTTTTTTTTTTTTTTTTTTTTCCTGAGGAGATACTTTAAATGCCAGCTCTGCTCCAGCCTTGCTGATTCTTTCTCAGGTCATTGTATATCAAGTATCACTCTCGCCTATCGGTTTTTGCACACTGGAGACCTCTTCTCCCCCTTCTTCAGGGTGTTCAAAGTAAGCAGAGTTCCAAGCTGGCAGCAAAATGCCAAACTAGTGAAAATGAGCAGTCAGCACAATCCTTGAAGAAAGAGAGACGCTCAATTAATTGAATTGAACTTTAGCATAAGCTGGGTGTTAGTGAAAATTGGCAGCTTGGGCTTCCTTCATAGCAGTCAGTGGAGAGAAAGACTTTTCTTGGGAACAACTTATCATAGTGTCCAAGATAAAGGAATGAAACACCTCTGCAAGTGTCTAAATAAAAGGCTTTGAATAAGTAATTTGCATTCCAAATTTCTTAGGGCAAAATAAGGTCACATTAATTCCTCCCACAGTGTTCACAAAAATAACTATTTTAAGGAAAAATCTATGAATAGCAATAAGACAGCAAGCAGCAAAGCTGGTATTTCTTCTTGTGGGACAGCCTATCAGGACAATTGTTTTCTTTTGATTTTCTACAATTCTACACAGATGTTACGGAGCTGAATAGCAAAGAGTTATATAGCCAAATTGATCTCAGAAATACTTAACGTGGCAGTCAGGTAGGCCAGTAGGTTTGGGAAATGAGATAGGCTAATGCAAAACAAATGTTCATAAATAAGAATCCAAATTTGACCTGTGCCCAAATTGTACACCCCAAAAGTGTGCTTACTGTAGTGATAAATATTTGTTACAAAGTTCATATATGGATTTGAACCTTATATTAAACTCTCAGGCATTCTAATTCAATTTCTGATCCTTTCTCACTTTGGATTGAGATTTATCTCACTTCTTTGTCATCGTTCATTAAAACTTTTTAACTTAATGAGCTATGCTATATAAGAAAATTAACATCTTGTCTAGAATGTAGTTGGTTTAAAAACTTTAATAAATTACAATAAAACAATAATTAAAGGCAAGGAAAAAAAATAAAATTCTCAATGTTTAGAGAAGCACAAATTTAACCATCCTGCACCTTATAAGCACATAATAACAATGCCTGCTAAAAATCATATCAGATTGCAGTTTCTGCTCACTAGATAGGAATTTTCTACTCTGCGGAACCAAAGCTTTACGCTTTCATTAGCTCACATTCTCTGTCATGACACCAGTGCCCTCTCATCAGATCGAAGCCTGAGCTGAGTGGTACCGACAGAGAGAGGCAGATAAAAGGAAACTGATGAAAGTGCTAAATGTTTGCCTTCTGGGTAAAAGCTGCATGTGGCTCTGCTGACCACTGATTTCCTTCACCCTGTTCCAAGAAGATGAGAGTGTGTCTTGTGTTCAACGTGTACATACTAGAAGCTTCAATTTCAACCAAATTAGATTTTTTTATTTGTTTTCAGAAAGGGCAAATTTTGTTTGAGCTTGAAAGACAAAAAAATGGTTTTTTTATTTCTTTCACAGAAATCACCCAGGACTGTGCCTGAAAAAATAAAAGGTGGGAAACATCACTATGCAACTGAATTTTCAAGATCTGTACCACATTTAGACAAACGTCATTCACTGAAATTCATAAGAACCATTTGGTTTCCCAGCAAGTGAGGAAGCTTGATCAAGTGATAGTGGCAGATATTTAACTTAACAACAGATGAAATTATAGCCTATCCCTGTTTCTGTATTTAGATTTAGACTCAAAACTGACCTGAATGGATTTAAGGTGAACTGGAAAAATATATTTGAGGGTCACAATAATTTGAATAACTGTTTCTATGTGAACCCTAATGCAAAAATCAAAGAGTCAAAACATTATAATCTGATCTGAAAAAGAGATCCACAAAAGAAATCCCTATTTCATCTCCAAATACTTAAGTATTAGAAATCCTCTGAGTAATCAATTTCTTGTTAAAACTAAAGCCTCATTTTGAACACAAGGGGAGATAAGAATATAAAAAAGTGAACAAGTAATATAATCATATCATGTAAACATCCGAGCAATGGACAACTGTGTAAATTTCAAAATCAAAATTATTTTGATTCATTGAAATCTACTAAAAAATTGTCAAACTGTAAAACTCAACAAGACCATAAAAATTGTGCTTTCTGGTAATTGCTACAGAAATGTAAAAAAAAAAAAAAAATACTGAGTGGTATTTTAATATTAGAAAGATCTAAAATAAAAAAAAAACTGTCCAGTCCAGGTTTTCCCATTACTAACTACTATGTATGTACAAATATGCAGTTTCCAAGATGGACATTTTAATACATTTTAATATCCATTTTTAATATGTTCTGGTTTTAATAAAGAATAATACCAGATCGAATGACTATGAAAGATAACTTGTATTTTATGGTTCTGTGCACAGTATTTTATGCTGAAGTGTGATGTTGACATTTCAGAAACTTACCAAGCCACCGTAGAAATTTTGATGAAACTTCTTTTCTACAGGTTTCCTGCATTCCCTTGTTCAGTCTGTGCATGTGAGTTACAGAAATGAGTCCTCACTTCTTAACATACAGGTTGTCAAATCATGTGAAACGTGTAAAAATACAGTGTATATGCATCATAGAAAAATCTATATTATACAAAATATACGGACAATACCATTTCAAGTGTTATTCAAAATGTATTCCATTCTATTACTTGATAATGTGAGGCAGGATATGAGAGTAATGCAGATATGTCCAAGAGACGACAGGCATGTTTTAGGTAATATCTTCAGAATGCAAAAACAGTTAATGTAGTTTCTATCAATTTCTGGAAGTCTATTCTTAACTGTATCCATAATGATCTCCTTTGAGCAGAGGAGATTTAACAGTAACATTTTCATCTAAGATTTAACGTAAGTATATTTCTAAGACTGTACATTAGTTCATATTGCTATACATGTCATTGACTTTTTCGTATTAATTTCCTTTTCCAATTATAGTATTCAGACATAACATTGCTGCTTTATGAATATTTGGAATATTGACAGAGTATAAGGTCAGGTATATTTATTAATGATGAACTACTTTAAGTGTGATAAACTCTAAAGGCAACAAATAAGATTTAAACTCTATAACAGAAAAATATACATAGGTCATGAGTGCAAAAGAAACAAGTCTCATTCTGCCATCAATATATTGCATCTAGTAAGCTGGTTGACAGTGGCTCTTAATATTCCCATTATGGTTTTAAAAAAAAATAAAATAAAATAAAAAAGAATAGCTGAAACACTCTTAAAAGTTAAGACCCAAATTCTTCCACTGCTCAACTGATTTTTAAAAAGCCTCTGATAAGCAAGATTTATCAGACTGGATATGCTTTGCCCAGATTTTGCAATGTTTTGGTTTACTATAGTAGTTTCATCCACTGGTGTCTCTGTTCTTCCTCACCCACTGAACTTTTTACCTTTTAATCAGGCAAACACTTACGTGTCTTACAGTACAATTCAAATGTCTAGAAAATAAATGTTAGGCAGAAGTAGGCAGAAAATGAAGTGATGTAGACCCAACACTTAGCAAGCCATTCACTTAAAACCTGGGCACAAAAGCACAAAGCAAAACAAAGCCACACACATTTTTTCAAGGTTCTACCAGCTGCAAAATATAAGTATTTTTGTTTCTTCTTGAATTTCAACATCAGACTGATTTGCTCTTTCCTAAGGTTCACAATAAGTCTGTGACCCATCAAATTGCATATTTCACTGAAGTGCAGCCTTCTTGAAAATATTATAGCCCAGAGATGTCAATAAAATGGATGTAAGACACTGAGTTTACTCTGTGGTTTTATATGAAAATGTTTTGAAAACAAATCTATTTCAGAAGAATGGTTCTTCATTCAAAATACAGTTCAAGGAGGAAAAATTAAGTTCTTTTTATGCTTTCTGCAGAGGGTAAAATCTAATGTCTGGGGTGGGGGCAGGGTGGTGGGAGGTGAGTGCTGTAAATGCTGACATTTTCCAAAGTTGATATTATTAATATGGACTGTCAAGTTTAGGTCAAGCGTTTATGCACATTGTGCCTCAATACTTCCAGTGTTTCAAGCATATCTGTCACACAGAGCAAATGTACAGTGCAGCACAATCTATGGCACTGAGAGGAAAACATGAAATCTTTTAGTAGAAATGAGCCAATGCTTTTACCTCATTTGTCTGAGCTGCCACCATTTTTTAATAACAATTTCATTTATTTGACAGCTGCATACATTTTCTAAATAAGCAATTCCCTTGAATTTGCTGATTTGCAACATTTTTAAATTCTCTTTTTTTGGTTTTTTTTTCCTTTTTTTTTTAAAAAAACAGCTTTTATATTACACAGAGAGAGGGAGAATCATGCTGCTAAATACAGATGTGTATTTTTAAAAGAAAGTAACTTTTAAAATGCAGACTATCTTTAAAGCTAAAGTAAAATTATTGCTGGAATGGTGTTATGTTAGCCCTTGGGTATATGTGATTTCAGCATTTAATTAACTCTGAAGTCCTCTTGTAAATGGGGCTTATGTGCCTGCGCAAAGTTCAAGGCAGCCAGGCTGTATCTGTAGGAGAAAACTGCTTGGAGGGGCTGATGTCCTGGAGAAGCAAGTCTGCCCTATCTGAGGCAGACAGACTTTACAATATGGCTATATGTACTAAATTAAGAAGTGGGGAAGTTCATTCAAAGTGCACAGATTAAAATTTTCAATAGGCCTAAAAATTACTCTAAGGCATGAATGAGCCTGTCACTTTTTCTCTGCCTCTTCAGCAAATGATGGATTCACTCCATGCCCATAATATAACCTATGAGATATGCTTGGCTTCATTGGTTATTCTTCATTCTCAGTCAAGCTGAAATAGAGGCTGTAGTTAAACAATTCTGCTTTTACGGAGCAAAGCACTGTGAAACGGAGCTGATTATGTCCTGACACATTGAATTAGACTGTCGTGCAAAGCAGTGCTGATGATTCCGTTGTTTCAGGGTCCAGTCCACCTGTCTGAGCAAGATTTTCCTTCTCTCTCAAGCCACACACATTTCTGGTTTTCCTTTGCTTTAGGAACCCTTTTTTTTTCAATCTGTTTACTATTTGTAACTGATTCTGCAGCAGAATGTCTTTTATAGGTCTGTTCAAGAAGAGGTTTAGTGATGAATGCTTTAAGGGAAGCAGATCACATTTTTCTCTGTCACTATTCTCAAATACAGACAGCATTGTAAAAGCACTGAAATCACATCTAATCACTTTTAATTTCATTTATTAAAAAAGTAGAAGTGTTAGCTAATTAAGGTCACTGACTAGCAACATCTACTAATCTGAACAAATGCTCAGAGCCCAAGAAATATGGAGTTCCAACACCTCATGGTACTGTACTTCTTTTCTTGCACTGGAGAGACAAGCAACATTTAAGCTTTCTGCTTAATTGTCAGTCTTTTAAGTCATTAGTCTTGATGGCACTTGGCAATGAGTTCCTTGATCTATTTCCTATGTTTGAATCTGTTGGCTGCTCTTTCTGTTACTCCAGTTGTTCTTTGGTTGTCAAAATGAGTAAATACAGTAATTTTTCTAACATAGAATTTTTATTACTATAAGAAACATATCCCATTCTATGTCTCCATTCACTGCAGAAATCACATTTGTTGGCTATATTATTAGTTTTTGTCACTTTCATTAAACTGTGTTCCATCTTATTCTTGCTAGGCTTTGTTTTGGACAAGGTGCTCAGGACTGCTCAGTCGCTGAGATGAGAGCACAGCATGCCAACACTGCAGGCACTGAGTCACTGCAAGCCTCATCCAAGAAACAAAATACATTACTCTTTGCTGACGTATCTAAGTGATACTGGTCTTCAAGTTAGCTAGCTTAAAACAAGCTTGAATATATCTGTAATATATTGCAGTCATCATTGTTATAGCGCAGGTGTAACCATAGACCTACAGTACACTTCAGTGCTTTCAAAAATATGTTTTCCTTTGGTTCTATACACCCTCAGATTTATTGACTTCCATATTCACCAGAGTGCATTACAGGAATGTTTTTTACTGAGCTAGCCATTGGCATTTAGAGATTTGAATTCCTTCCATCATGTCATTGTCAATGCATATACCTGGTATAAAAAGTCTATGCTTAAATGGGTTCAAATTTTGAGTACTTACTAATATAGCATAATAATATAATATAATAATATAAGCTTTAATATAATATATAATGTACAGAATTTTGTAGGCCCTTCAGATTTCAAAAGAAGCTGTGAGTGGTCCCGAGGTTTGTTATTCTTCCTATATGCAAAACAGAAAATTATCTCTGCTCATTACCTGTTTATGTTTATCACCTCATTTCTGCTTTTATCCTTCAGAGGATGTTCACCTCAATCCTAAGTTTTTCAAAAGTATGAGCAGATTATCCTAAAATGGCCCAAAATAATGAACGGAAAAAAACCAAACCTCTTCCATTTCTAGAAATGACCGATTGGCTTTTAGTCCTGTACAAATGATATGAGTGGGGCCAGTGCAGTTCATACAGACAGGTCAAAACTTACTGCACTGTTCAAGCACTGTTTTTCGTTTTCCAACCCAGTCACCTGATGGTCTTCACAGCGGTGGAGGCAGGGAAGGTGAGAGGTGCTCCAAAACAGTGTAAATGCAGGCTTGATGCATGCCGCACTCTGTACTGTCGGTGGCAGTGCCCGTAGCATGATGGCATCGTGTGAAGTGCATACCTATGCACTGGCCCCTTAGTATCATTTCTACTGCTGAGTCTGGGACTGTTTGAGTTCAGAAGGACTGTAAACAGTAAACAGACTGAAATACTTGTGACTGTGAAAACAGACTCAACCTTTCTTTTTTTTTAATCAGGAATAAAGCAAGGTTTGTTTTCATAGGAAAAATGGAAACAACATAAAGCACAGAGAGATGAGCACTTGCACAATAGAAAGATCAATAAAATAAAGTTTAACTATTCAACAAATACAAACAAAATTATATAGCTGTGACACTTTTTTTAAAATTTCTCCTTAATCTATTTAACCTTTTTTTTTTTCTTTGCTTTTGTTTCTTTTGTCTCAACAGCATCATGTCGTTCGTTATCATCTGCTAGCTTTCCTGTTCTCTCTTTACATTTGTTTGATGTGTCTATTTTTTAGGAGGGCTATCTTACCAATTCAAACAACTGATTCTTGGCTTGGTAGTGATCTCTTGTTGGCAGCATAAAAATTATGTATTATTGGAAGCCAGGCTGAAGCCAATTTGTTCAAAGCTTCTCATCAAGCAAAGAAAACTACTCTCATCAGTCTAATATAGTTTCAAACACAGTGAATTTTGCCAGTAAATAAATAAATTGCTTCTCTCTAGAGGCAAGAGAACAGCCAAATAATACCTCCACAAGGAAAATACTCAGTTCACCTCTTGACAGAATAACCTTCAACAAGAAATGCAACTCAGGAATAGGCTAATACCTAATGTTTGTACCAAGTTGTAGAATATGTTACCAACTAATGACAAATCTGACAATCCTAAGATTTTCACTGCTGTAATTTACCTGCAAAGGAGGGCACTTTTTTTCTTTTTAATTTAAAGAATTTATTCTTACAAAAGTACAGATAGGTAACACAACAGACTTGTGTTCTCTCTTCATAAATAGTGTAGGCGACAGATAAATTATGCAAGTTTTCATAAGTTAATATTTAAAAAATGGTCTAGAGTGAGTCTACAAATCCAGTTTTCATATATTCAATATAGAGTTCTCACTAAAGTTTATATGCAGGGAAAGGTTTTAGCCTTATATTTGAATGATGAGATTTTGCTTTCTCTTCTGCAACAGATTGACCAATTATGAACCCCTGTGCTGAGTAGAAGCACTGAATTTCATTTACTGAGAATGAGTTTCAATCTGGACTGCTCTGGCTCTTTCTGTGAGAAATACAGTAAGGCTAGTCTTTGTGTATACTTCTTACATTGAGGTTTAAGTAAAGGTCCAAATAGACTCTCATCACATGGTCAAGTATTTATTATGACAACTAAGTGCAGAAGAGATGTATTACTCAAAAAAATGTTATTCTGTAATATTTTAATTTACTTTATTCAATGTATCCATTCTTTTAAGCATCTATTTTACTCTATAAAACAGACTAGCTATCAGCTGCACTTGGAGCTCTTACAATTTCAATGCATGCATGTGCAACTGAAGATAATTGGATGTATATTTTATGGCAGGAGCATTATATGCTGTAGTATTGTGCTGCAGTTTCATTATGCTGTAACAGTGCGGGTAATCAAAGAATGAATTTTCAAAATAAAAAAAAGGTCACACAGATACATGGGTTCATAATGTTGACCAATAATCTGGTCTTTCAGCAGGTTGGAAGTCTACAGAACTTCTTGAGTTCCTTTAAGAGTTTGTATCTAATGTTAGTTGAGATCAGTAGGATCTCTTTCATTGGCTTTTATTGAAGTGGGATCAGGCTTCAAGTACTATCATGAAAAGCAGTTCATATTGTCATTTTAAGTTTCTTTCAGAATCAATGCATTGAAAAGACTGCAGGGAGAAGGGGCAGGGGGAAGGGAAAAAAGGAAAGAGCTTACCCTGGAATGGCTAGGTTAAAACTATGTTCTGGTATGCTAAATATATTCATAACCTGGTACCCATGTGTGCATGTTTCCAATTTCAATAGTAATTATTTATATGAAGCTTTTAAATAATTAAATATCAACCGAGCTGTACCTAACCCTAATACTAAATTTGTGCATTCAAATTTAATGCAACCTTTTTACCTTCAATCTGCTTTATGGAAACCCATTGTAAAGACAGCTAAATGGTATTTCACCTTTGCTAGTTGCACATTTCTTATACTCATTATCATTAATAGCTTAACAGCCTCCAAGCTGTTACCTTAATCTTTTTTTATATCAATGAGAAATTCTCCAACCGTCAACATTTTACAACCATTATATCTATTTGAAATCACTATATTTCAAATTATGTCCAATTAATGGAAGAAATAATTACATTACATTTAATTGAATGGAAAATGTTGACCCGGTTTCTTCTATTTTTCCTTTAGATGACATCTCCATTAGAAACATTCTGCTTTGAGATACATGCAAATACACAGACTTATTGTAATGCATCCTCATAAAAATGTTTAATAGTCATCATAAATTATTTAGGTTAGATTTATGTTATTCACTGTTTTGAACAATATCCTTCCTATATTATGCAAGCTTATAAGAAAACAGGCTTTCCTTGCTATAGTGTGGGACAGTGCAGGTTTTTAGGTAACAAAATGTCATATAGAATCATAGAATCATAGAATGGTTAGGGTTGGAAAGGATGCGTTTGCTAATAGTATCTTACAATCATATTGTAGAAGTAATGCATACACATGTGCACAACACATACATGCAAAAAGGTACTCTGCTCCATTTAAGTTACTTACTTCTCCACACTGGGTTTGTACAACTATGTCTTCAGATTTTATATGATGCTACACAAAGGAATTGTACCTTCTATACTGATATGATTGCAAATACAGGATATTCTGAGATGCTCCCAAAAAGGCTAAAATGTCTGTGGAAGATGATGTGCTTTGTTATGCATAGGATAATTTTGTTCAAAAATCAAGATAGAAGTGCATTTTCAAAATGCATTTGAGCTGGGTAAAGAGAGTGACTTGAGCAATGCAGACAATGTTTCAAGTGTGAGAAAGCATGGAAGGAATCACAGATATTTGAAAGCATTTAGAAATAAACATTTTATCTGAAGAAAAAAAAGGACAAACTAGAATTTGTTTTTTTAGTCTTTCCAAGATTATTTACTTCTCTCACACACTTAGCTGAACAATGTTATGGAATATCATTAGTTCACATAAATTTGTTGGAAAACAGCAGCAAAGGATCTTAGAAATTATTTCTTCATAGCCCCCTTCTGACTGAGCCCATGAGTTTAAGGGTGATGAGACAGTGAGTCTGCATAGCTAAAGGCAAGATCAGAGTTCATCAGAGGTTCAAGTGCTGATGAACAAGCCCTTTAGCCATCTAAAGATCACTGGTTAAAGACAGAAAAAGCCAAATGTCATTTGAGCTATACCTGTTAGACTTGACAAAATTTTATTCCAAATTCAATTCACTTTAATGTTTTCCCTCTGAAACTTACAAAACTGATGTGGCATACATGTGAAAGCCCTTGAGAGCCAGGTGCACACTTCAGTGTTACTCAGAAATGTGTGAATTCCCATGGCAAAGCCTGACAGGAAATGAGAAAAACATGATGTGAGCTAGCAATAAGCTCAAGGAACTCCCCAATAAATATTTTTTTTAATGTGAATATTTTTTTCTGTTAATGTTAATCTATTAAACTAGTGGATCTCGTAAAGCTTAAGAGAGTTGACTGGTCACTTACAGGCAGTTAAATTTTAACAATTTCCTGTGAAACATCTACTGGCTAACTAAACATCATCATAAATAAAATATTTCAAGGTGAACATAATATATGCTGTTGCTTTACTAAATTGATGTCATGTCATATAATAAACAGGTACATAAAGCAAGTCATTAATATGACTTATTTTCTTCTATCAATGTCTAGAAGGGATTTCAGTCTTTTTTCAGTGAGACACTAATTCAAATATGAGGACTACTCTATATATTTGAACATAAACTAACATTAATGAAGTGTAATGTAATTAAAATTACAATGTCATCTTCAGAAATAGATTTATGCTTTGAAGAGCAAGCTTTTATGCTAACAGAACTTGCAAAACCTCATTATTTTCTTATGCCATCGATAGGATTATTAAAGAAAAGAGGTGTAAGAACTGATCTCAAGAAGGCAAATTAAAATTTAATACATTTGTTAATCTACAGGAAAAAGAAACAGAGAAAATATTATAACTGAAGGTCTATACAAATTCTATTTTTCTGTACATTAAATGAGATTTTAGTCTTCTTTTTCTCTCTCTCTCTGTCTCTCCCTTTATTATGATTCTTTTTTTTTTTTTTACCAGTTCATCTCTAGGTCAAATCAAGTTCATTTATGTCCAGTAGATTATTACAGTTAAAAGGAAAGACAGAGATTAAAGAGTATAGTGAAATACCTTCCAATCTGCCATGGCTGCAGTATTTAATATTAAAGTCAGGTGACACGAATGCGGATAGGCCTTGGTAGCTAACCTAGAGACCTCCGGGTGTTGAGCTGGAAGAGATGAAGTCTGATTTTGACTTCGTAGTATAAACAGAATGTCATCCACCCATCAAAATTCCACCCACAGTGAACCCCCAGTACGGTTAATGATTATAATATTCACATTTAATCATGGGAACACAGTGACAGGCAAACAAAGGTTAGCTAAACTGACAGTTCAGGCTGTTTGAATGGAAAAGGGGGACTTCACAAGTTTTATTTTAAAATGTGTATATTCATCCAACAGCACTTTTCAGCTTTATACTAGAAGAGTGTACAAAGCCTGGTGGCTTGCAGGAATTGGCAGTGTGCATAATTAACCTTTAAACTGCAGAAAGACTGGAAACTTTGATGTTTTCTTTAAAACAGTTGCTATGCCAATACTACTTTCAAGGTTAAATTAAGCTAAGGGCACTTAAAGGGTAAAGGAAGAAATACAGCACTAACATGTCAAAGTGTCAGAGGAAAAAATGCCATTTTAAAAATGACATAGTTATCTTATAGGGATGTTCTTTTTTACTTAGGTTAAAGAACAGTGACAACTTACCAGGAACAATATTTCAAGGTAGATTTTGTTCTCCACACAGTTTGTTGCTCATAAAACTGTGTGGATTCTTTTGTGCTCTTTCATCTTACCACTGTGACGTTCAGAAAATTAAAGACTTGGGAGCAAACCCAAGTACCTCAAACTTTCTTATGTTAAACCATACATTCACCAGTCTTTCAGGCATGAATGCAGTAAAGGGTATTCAGTTTGGGTATGGAATAATGAATAAAATTGCAGCAGTTGAGCCTTACGGAAAAAATGAACCTAATCGAATCCCTTCAGCAAAGAAGTGACATTTGCAATAGAACGTAACTATTGACTGTAAATGAAGTATTTAAACAAGTGGCCACTTGCTCTTTAAAGCATTTGTGGTTTTTTTTTATGCTCTTCACAACGCCTTACTTCATAAGTACTATTAATAGAAAGAATCAATACAATAAATTCATACTAAGTTGATAATATATTTTTGTATGCAACTCTCATTGCTGTTGCAAAATGTTCAAACGAATTTCTCAAGTAAAAAATAAACATCAATAGAATGATGAGACACTCTCATGACGTGAAAGACTGATCTCACATGCTCCAGGTGGGCTCCAAGGTGACTTGGCCAGGCCAGAATTGGGGATCTTATGGGTTACAAGGACTATCCAGCCTGCAAGACCCTTCTGTCTCATATGCTTTCTTTGCCACTTGTAACACAAAACGTTGAAGGCCAACATCTCCTTCCACTTTCCGGTCAGACACACTGAGCAGGAACGAGGTAGCACTGGTTGCACATCTGTGGCACTGATGCCTGTGAAATGTTGAAGCCCCTAAACATGCCAAAAGAACAGGTATGTCCCAGCTAAACAGAGGCTGATAGTAATAGAGTGGATTTCTACAAGTACACTAAACACCAAAATAGGAAAGTCACCAACAGAAGGATAAGAACACATTGTTATGAAGTGAATCTAAATGCACTCAAGCTGAATATTTGGAGTTTTCTAGTCATAAGCTTGGAAAAGAACAGGAATATCACTCTAGATGAAGAAGCAGTAGGCAAAATAATGTAAAATAATTTGATAGTTTACTTTCTAAAAGCATGAGAGTGAATGACAGCAATAATTGGGAGTAAAAACGATGACCAAGAAGGTCTCTTATGACCCTGTTTTCTTATATAATGAAATAGCAGTTCAAGACTCTGGACACTGATTGTCAACTAAGCGGAATGAATCCAATATATAGTAAATTGGTTTCATTTATATTTTATCAATTTTAACTGATAAAATGGTATATTAAATCGAATTCTTTATTGACTGGCTATTTCTGTCATCAGCTCACAGTAAAAAAAAATGTATATATCTACAGAAAACACAACCTATGTCCACAGACACAGAAGATCTGCACTGCTAACGTGAATCCAAATTTGCTTCAGATACTGATGTTGACTTCCATAGTGACTAGTTTAAAGCCAGAAATTAGAGGTCTCATTTTTCTATTTAATTTCAGATACTCTTCTGTGCTATGGTTTTGTCTCCATCGTTCTCTTTTTTTTTTTTTTCTCCTCTGTAAGGCAGGTTTTTTGAAAATACAGTGAGTACCATTGTTCTCTGAAAACAATTGTTTCTAAGCTTCTATTTTTCCTTTTTCTTTTGTAACCTTTTTATGGTTGGAAAAAAAATACTTCCACAGTTTACACCCTCATAATAGCACAGAGCAACCTACCCTACCTGACAGGGCACAGGTATAGGAAATGCATATACTCGTGGTGCTAGAGAGGACAAATATACATGCAGTCTTTCCTTGCATGCTGCATGCTATGTGTATTACATACTGTATATCTCTTTCATACAGATTAAAGTAAAATGGAAAAAAAGGATCTAAATATTAAAATATATGCATTTTCACACTTAGGGCTTTTCCATACAGTTAAGTAGTATGTTTTAAGTTGGCTTGCAGATTTAAAGTATTCCAGATTTTCTAGGCTTAAAGACACAGTCCTCACAAGGACGGTTTTTCACGGTTAGCTGTTAAACCATCACTCTGGAAAGGAGCAATCATTTTCCCATTAGCTTTACAAGATAAATGTTGGCCTCTCTTTCAACTTTTGGTCTTAGCCACCAATACAGTGCTGGGGACCACCCCGCTGATGGAAATGGTACATGCTTTATAATTGTAATTAACCTCGCTAGCATAGATCTGAAGGGCTGATCCCTTGAATCTTGTCGGTCATTATGGTGGCCTCCAAGAGAGGCAATTTATGAACTCAGTATGCTTTTGTTTTCACTAAACTTCACACAGCTATGGTCTTTTTTAGAGAGGCTTTTTCCCATCATACAGCTGAACACAGATCCAATTGTTGTGCTATTTACATACTCTTTAAGCACCACTATTATGTTACAGCGTTGACTTCAGTGATGAAAACCACCAAAAAAATAGCTCAGATTTAATTGTTTTTAAAACACTAAGAAGAAAAATAGCTATTTAGGTGGGAAAGAAGCAAGCGAACTAACACAGAAAGACCCTAGGTCCAAAATAGAAATATTCAGAGGACACAGTGAAAGGAACTGTGTCAGGCAGAAGGTTTTGGTCACCACCATTCTTCTGTTACACGTAGAAACCATTTCAGATTTGTGAATCCTTTCTCCTTTTCACACTAATAACTGAATATTGTCTGAGTTAACACACCATGAAATGTTTTGATTGTGCTGTGAGAGATGTCTGAGACAGGGAGAAACATTTACTACAGCTGTGGTCTTATCAACCACCCCAGAGAAAGTGCAGTGAGAGAGAACAGCTATTCAAATAATGCCAGTAAGAAAGAGGACACCACCAAACTACATCCATTATGACCTGGTTAATCCAGGTCTGTCGGTAAACTCCTTTTTTTTTCTTTTCAGATTAACAAATCCTTGGGTAAATGCAGAGTATAAAATAAGTTACAGTTTAAATCCTTAAAGTATCAAGACCATAACAGATAAACCAAGACTGAATTAACCAGCTTGGACTGTAAATCCAGGAAACAATGCCTCCTAATCAGACAAGGTCAGGCCTGTAATGTGGTACCGGTTTGGAGTGGGTCAGAGCAGCAAAAAGAAAGCAGCTTTCAGCCTTCTTACCTATACCTGTGAGAAAAGTAATGTGTTGGGCAATGTGTACAACCCACTAAAAAGGTTAAGACAAAAATTTTTTCTCCATATTTCCAGTTAATTCAAACTAAGGAGGATCTCTCAAGCCCCCTTTTTTTTCTAGAAGAAAAGGAGTAGAGTTATAGGGATGAAGGGCACTTCAATTTTCCTCTTTCAGATTTTCCTTTTTGAGAAGCAAATAGATACTAACAATCACATGCAAAGATAGCTGAGTGTAATGCAAAATATTCATATCATGAAGATATTACTTCAGCAAATGAGTCCAGATTTACAAGAAATTCCATCGAGAAATCAAAGCATCAGAATAAAGTCACAGAGTGAACTGTGAGTAAGGAGGTTGCATTCTTCGTAGTCAAGAAAGCACAGGAAGAATTAGCAAATCTCTGCTGTTACAAGGAACAAGAGGAAAGACCTGACGACAATCCTTTGTGCTGATGACAGTCTTTTGTTATTTACCCTTTGCCTAAAGACAGCTTCCTTCTCCTTTCTTTTAAAAGTGGAAAAAAAAATAAGGAAAAGCTTTTCAAAGTTAAGGACAGGCATCTCAAGAGGCCCAGAATCTCCCAGGACTTGAGAAGGTCATTAGGAGACAACAGCCAATTGAGAGAAGATCCCCAGAAAGATACTTCATAACTACGTGATTTTTTTATTGCGAGGTTCACCTGCCCTTTGGGAAGATGACAGCAAGGTACAGTACAGCTGTGTGAGAAACCTTTATAGGAAATGTGAAGCACTCTGAGATAATGTCGTCTTCTAAGCAATGTTAAAATCTTCTTGAAATAACTCCTCATGAACAGAATTGTTAAGATGGTGAAAATACCATGACCTTAATACAGAAAAGTTTTTTGGTCTAGTCTTCTATTTTTCTTCATCACCAAAAAGGCCTTTTGTCTGCTGATAAGAGGACTGCAGCACATGGAGATAAACAAAAGTTCAATTCTGCTTGCACTTGAAGAAATATGTTTTTAAGATGAAGACTGATCCAAAAAAGTAATCTGAATTCAAACTCCTACGAGGGAGATCTTTAGCAAATTAAGTGCTCTTAAAGTTCTGCTGCAGATTTACCACAACACCAGTAAAATGTAGGGAAGTGCCAGTCAGGCTAGATAAAACAAAACTCATCAAAGAGGGGCAAAGGAACAACATTGTTATAGTATACATTTAAGTATACAGACAGCCCTGGAAGTTCAGGGGAAAGTTTGCCCTCATTAAGTTCCGTAATCTTTTTCTTGATCACTTTGAAAATAATTTTTAAAAAATTATTTAACGTTGTATAGACACTGAAGAACAACAGAATATACTTTAATTCACAGTTGCAGTTTCATGGGTAAAATACAAATCACTGGACTATATTCTATGAAACTTTGAATGCCATGTTCAAAGAGATCTGTGGATAAGCTCTAAAACTGTGCTCATAGGTAGTTTTTCCTGAGTGTAAACACCTCAGTTCTATGAGACTATGAGACTGATGAGGTGACACTTGTCAAATAGTGGTGGTTTTGGGTTTTTTGTTTGTTTGTTTGTTTTTTTGGGTTTTTTTTTGTTTTTTGGGGTTTTTTGTTTTTTTTTGTTTTTTTGTTTTTTTGGTTTTTTTTGTGCACATCCTACACAGAGTACCTTATTTAGTTTCTTGTAGATCAGTATATCTCCTGGAGGCTTCCTCCTTCTAACTGGGATCTGACACAGTAGATTTCTCTCTGAATAACTTCAGCATTTTGAAAATACACTAAAATGCTTTGTCTTGTTTACTCATTTTGTGAGCCACTTGAGTGACTAACTCAAAATTATTATTTTAAGGAAAAAAAATAGTAGATTTGGGTTAGTTAAGAAACCCTCCACCAAATTTAGAAGTCCAAGCAAGGCAGAAGGCATTCCAGATCACAAAGAAAGACGAGAGAAAAATACAAATAACTGACAGTCCAAATTCATCATTCTGCAAATAACTGAGAAGGATCTACTGAAAAGATTAAGAAGTCACATAAAACGTCACATAGAAATTCTCTCATTCTCTAAAGTATTGTACTGCTTTAAAAAGAAGCTGTATTACATCTGGCATCTTTATACAAAAAAGCCTGTTCCTGTAGAAAATCCACCTTTACCTGAGACAAATTTGCCCTGTAAAGTTAATTTAGAAAATAAAGCAATCTGTTTTACTCCTCTCTGTGAGACACAGAATCATAAAGGCTGGAAAAGACCTCAAGGATTATCAAGCCCAACTGTCAACCCACACCACCTAACTCACTAAACCATGTCCCTAAGCACCACAACTACACGTTTCTTGAGCACCTCCAGGGATGGTGACTCCACCACTTCCCTGGGCAGCCTGTTCCAATGCCTGATCACTCTTTCAGTGAATATTTTTTTTCTAATATCCAGCCTAATCCTCACCTATTCCACACACATATACCCACAAAATGGAAATTACAGGAGCAGCCAGTACATCTGTGATATCACCCTGAAGATGCTGGCCTCACAGAAACAAAAATTAAGGTTTGATAAGAAATAGCTGAAATGCTAGAAAACAGTTTCTGCTTGTCTTATGTGCTTGGATATTCTATCTATATTTATGGAAGACTAAGAATAACGGGAAACAAAATCCTTGGTGGTGATTTCTATTTTATATGTCAAGCTCTATCTATGTTGCTTATTTTAATGATTTAACATTTCAATTCTTCATTAGAACTATAGATTAAAAATTTTGGGCTTGTTTCCATTTCTAACTACTGAAATTCCTCATTAACAGAAAGAAAACACATAATCCCTCAAATAAATCTTTCTACAACTTTCTGAGAGTATTTAAATATTTAAAATGCTAAAATGTAATTAAAAATAATGATGCTTTTTTTTAATATTTATTTCACATAAAATGATAGTTTTGGTTAACAGTAAAAGCTGTATTTTCAAAACAAATATTTTTAAACAATAGAAGAGGGTGTTTTTTTTCCAAAACACCCAGCCATTTCAAAGACAAAAAGATGTACTGAAAAGCAAATATATATTTTAAAAAAAAATTTCAATTTGTATGACAAGGACAAAATTTTCAAGATCAAAGTAAAGCCCTGCCAACCTCATCTTCACCTTCTTTTCGAATTTTTTAAAGGCTTATGCATATTTGTGCAGGGTCTCCTTCAGACTCTGGCTCCTGCTTCATCTTTCACAACCTTTAAAAGATAAAAAAGATATACTCAAGTGTGACAAAACAACAGATTACTTATCTGATAACCCTACTCTCTCACTTACTCCAGGAAGGTCAGGTGGTGAAACAGGAGTGAGATGTTACCTAACTTTTACTCAATCCGACGACTACACAAGTAGGTATAACCCAGGTGGAGCTGAAACTTGTTAACAAAAAGTTAAAAATGATAAATTATGAACCACTATGAAACATAGAATGACTGTGCTTGAATTGTCCATATCAAGGCAATAAAGAGCTCATTATATTGAGAAGTAAAGATTAGGCACTGATTGCATCATTGGCCTGTTACCATTTGGATCCGTATGTAGGCAATAACTTTTTCAAATTGCCGCATTCAGTGCCATGAATGATGGTGACAGAAAAAGAGGAAAAGGAGTTTTTATGTTGCACTTGGTTTTGGTTTGTAGCACAAAGGAACTAAAGTATTAAAAAGCCAAAAAAAGAGAGTGTTATTCTTTCCTACTTGCCCTTTACATTGGGAAAACTCATAGCAAAGATATATAGAAAAGTAACAGGAAATAATAGGAATATAATTGGCATATTGACATTTTAACCAGACACTCAGCTAGCTTCTAGCTCTGAACAATATCACCTCAGTATGAAAACAGTAATAAGCCTCTTTTTGATCCATTCTGGCAATGTAAATGTGCAGCAGAGAATATTCGGAAAATATTCGGAAACATACAGTTTCAAAACTAAAGTCAATCTGTACCTGAAAAGTAGAGAAGTAGTACACAGAAGTATAGGACAGTGCAAGAACCCCATTCAATACTGGTTAGTCATTTTGAAATATAGCATTTAACTCATGAAGCTTTAGACAAGTTTTCCTTAGTTTTTCCATCTTCAGAATGAATGGAAATACTCACCACATTTCTAGCAGTGTTGTTCATAAAATGGGCCCTCAATTGTATTAAGTCACTTTTAGAAAGTAGAGTGACTTTAATTGCTATTAAAAAAACAAATTATTAGTGTTTGATGGTGTGAGATGATGTGACAAATGCACCGTTACTGATAAAGTCCTTCATACTTTATGTTTCATCAGAAGCCAAGCTAAACACATGGACAATTACAAAACACTTTATCCATGGATTACAAAATACTTTACCCATGGATCTTTTGTATTTTGATAGTCAAAAAACCTGAACTCTTGAAGTGTGTTACAGACAAAACAAACATTACCAAAAAGATCGAAATCTATGTGAGGCAGAGACAAGGTGGAAAGAGCAGGATATGACCTAACAAACAATCTCACAACCATATGTATGAAAGAGGCTAAGGAGTAGGCAGACCATTTTCCAACAGTCAATAGCAATTGCAATAAACATAGTCTTCTACAATTAGGGAGAGATGATGGAATAAATTTATCCACAATTAAAAGCATGCAGGCTGGCAGACACAATTATAATAATACATATACAGTTAATATATTCACTAATTAAAAAGGCAAGATGGAATATGGATGTATTGGGAAATAACAGAGAAATGAATCCCATTCAAATATAATTCAGTATTTGAGATATAATTCTTTGGAAGACTCCCCAGTTGGCAGCAATAGCCTAGAAATTATGCCGTATATTATATATAAACCACCCTCTGAGTGAATACTTGTACAACAGCACCAGCAATCTCAGTCCCAGTTCAGAAGAACATAAATAGTTTGGCTTAGTTCCAAAACTATAGAGTATGTTTCTGATTTTCCTCTCATCAAGCATCTGTACAATTCTCATCAGGAATTTCCACTCTGGGGCATTCTAAGAGCACAAGAGACGGAATTTCTGATTTGAATAATTATCCCTTGATGAGCAAAATAGCATCTTGTGGTAGCATTTGCCTGATGTAGATTAGGAAAAGACAATGCTAACAATGCTATGCCATTGCACTGTTTGTTCAAAGTCAAAGTAAAAATTAAATCCCACACCAATCTTCAAGCTAGGTTCTACCTGAAGTCACCGACTTGCATTATAGTTTATTATAACTGGATTCCTGGGTCTCGGGAAAGTATAGGCATTATAGAAATTATGTTTTTGACGGTGTTGATGTGGAGGTCAAGGGACAAACAGATTCGAGGTGCAAAAAAGACAGGGAAAAAAAAAAACTAATAAGAGTCCTTCACCAGTATTTACAATCAATTTACAAAAGACATACAGAGCATACAGCTTCACATATACTGGTGACTGTATTTCAGTAATCTGACTCTTTAATGTGTTTATGAAGTCTGACATCTGCCGTCTGTTGGTGAACATCAGTTTCATTTAAACTATCCAAGCACCAGTTTATTCAGTGAAATACTCCTGAAAATATTATGTACTTTCATGTCACACGCATTTGCAAGTTGTTTAAAAGTAATGGTTGCATGAGCTCATAAAGGGGAAGAAAATTATATTGTCCTATTAGGCAGTAGGAGTCATGCAGTTACTGTAACTTCCAAAGACATAAAGGATGAAAGGAGGTAGGGAATCATGCTAAGATATGGAAACATGACATGACCTAACTGTACTTAAATCTTAGCTTCCACTCAATTTACCCCATTGCTTTACTTAGCTGTATCACCTAGGGAGCTGGATAGCTCCAACACAGTAGAAACAGTAATTACGAACAAGAGCTAACACAATGTGGAGAGGAGGAAAAGAGCAGGATATGCTGCAGGAGTATCTTGAACACTATCTATACCCAGAGTAGTATTGAAGATGGAAAATCTTGCTTTCCGTTAGTATATGTCACTACTTCGGTCACCAGAAGCTTTCTATGAGACTGTAGGAGTCAGAACTATAGATTAACTTACATATAAACTCTGGTCTCCTGAGAATGTATTAAATAATTTAGGAAAATCTGTGGAAAGCTTAACACTAGTCAGAGCAGAGTGTATATCATGGCAGCACAACTCTCACATCTTGGCAAATTCTGCTGTCAGAAGGGGAGAGAGAACATGAAGAGCACAATTTATAGGATAGATCACATTCTCCAGCAGTTTCTGAGCTATCTAAAATAGAGGATATCTGTGCTACATCCTGGTCTGCTTCCCACTCCCTGATCTCATAAGTCAGAACTCTGTTCTTTGGTTTAATCTTCAATCTGTCAGCATGACTGGTGCTTGGGATGACAGAACGAGTGAGGAAATTATGAGCTGCAGTCAAAGAAACTCTGCTGAAGACCCACTTTAGTTACAGATACATTCCTTCTCCCCAACCACATAGTCAGACATATATATCCTATGATTTAGGGAGAAAAAGGACACATTAGACTGCCCATGAGTAATAGTAATTTTTAAATTAACTTTTCAGAAAATCTCCTGATTTCAGTGTGACTTCTTAGAGTAGGCTAACTGTAAATATGGCAGTGACAGGACTGCCCTTTTTCATTCTTTAAGTACTTTATTTTCTCCTCAGTGTCTGTGAACAAGAGTGATTTATGTCTGAGATGATCCTCTGATATGCTTGAGATGTCTTTACCAGAAGGTTTACTAATAAAGAGGTGTTTAGCTATTTGAGAATAGAACAGCTATAGCCACAGGAGAAGCAGAAGGGTTAACTTAGTAAAACAAAACAAAACAAAACAAAATTGAATTCATAATGAAGAAAAAAAAGGCACAATAGCTGGCAAATGTCTGGAAATAATCTCCAAGCTAAAAAGGTAGATAGTAAGGGACATTTTCAACTGATGTAAATAATATTGCTTTCACAGACTTGAGTGGAACTGTGCCCATTATCATGTAAGAATCTGGTCTGACTTTTTTTTTAATACTCTCTTTCAAAAATTAGAAACTATTTTATATAACATGAGAACCTCTGTAATGAGACAGGCCAAACACTTCGTTAGCCTAAAATGCTGTCTCTTGCAGTAATGAATGGAAGATACTCAGAAAACAAAAAAAATCTCCCTACATTTAGACAGAAAATTCAGATGCTTTTTGTTAGCTTCCAGCAGTAAGAGGTTTAGGGATTTCCTGATCTGGGTTTCAATACATATAAGCGTGTTTTCTATTTATTTACTATTGTTTTCCTGAAAGAATCCTTATGTACATGTTCAACCATTGTTGAGTACTGACATGACATTTTCAGAGATTACAGTGACTAAAAATTGTTTCCCTGAAAACTAATTTTTGAATACATTAGTCTTTCATGTATAAAGAAATACCTGTATATTCCTTCATGTATATTACTTTGCATTTACTGTCATTTGATTTTGCCTCTCATTTTAATCACTCAGTCACTCTGGCTAGACTCTTCTGCAGCTCTGTAGAATCAGGTTCAGATTTGATTATCCCAAATAATTTTGTAGCATTTAATACCCTTGTCAATTCAATTTTAATTCTTTTTCATTTCACTGAGAAATATGACAAATAGCAGAGTTTAGATATCAAACTTTGTTAACTTTTTTACATCCTAACTGCTAAACTTTTATTAATCCGCAACAGCCATGTAATAGCTCAGTTTCCTTTGGTGAAAAACAGCATGCAAAGGAAAAGAACTAAGGCACCTTAGCAGAGTAGTAGACATGACCTGTACAGAGAGGTTGGTCTTTTTCATTATATTAAGTGATATACTAGAATAAATGGACATTCAGTCACATAGGAAGATTTTTATTAACCTGAAAGCTTTTCCAACTTTTCCAGCTATAAAAATTAGACTAATAAAAGATGTCACTCTTCCATCCAAACCTTAGCTTTTTAAGCAATTATAGCTACATCTTCTGCTGTGACAATAATTACCCAAAGCAGAAGTAAATTTTATTTCACAATAATTTAATATTGCAAAAAGGTTTTCTTAGAAACTATAGAAGCATTCATATTCTGTGGTTGCACAAAATCTATGAAATCTAACCATTTGATAGAAATAAGTAATAAGAAACCAGAAACAATATTACGTGTTTTGGAATCAATATGATGTTTTATAGTTAGCTCTTCACTTGCTAGCCTATTGTTACATTTAAATTACAGAAAACCAAGAAAATGTCCGCCAAAAAAAGTCAGAAATACAATAAAAACAAACAGATCCTCTAAAGGGAATGAGTGTCAGCTTGCAAGGGGAACCATTTAACTTTCTGATGAATATTATATTCCTTAGTCTGCAGACATTTCTACAAACAGCTGATAGCAATGTTTTAAAGCTTTGTAAATGCAGGCAGTAAAGGAAGAAGTTCATTGCTGGATCTGTGTTGGGCATTCTTCCACAGCAGGATGTGATGCTTCAGCACTGCCACCAAGATATATTACAGCTGCACACAATATTCTTTTGGGCCAAAATATCTTTTATGAACCTGTTTATCCTAAGGCACTTACATCTCCTGATTTATATAATCTGTTTGAAATTATGTAATCCCTATGATGTTAAAAAGACCACCTCTTCCTATCCTTCCTGTCATAATGATCTGACAGGAGAGCCCATCCCACAAAGCAAAGGACAAAGTGCACCATGATAAAGTGTTAGGAGGCTGGAGTAAATATCAGTAGTTTCTGCACTCCTTACAAAGACTCTTGTTGATTCAAGGGCTCTTTTCTGTTCAGTTTCCTTTTGCTCTGACTTGCTTTAACATGCTATACTATAATTTTAGAGGTCTTCTCCTGCCTGCAAAGAGTTGTACAAAAACAGACTCTCAGTATCTGTTAATGTTATTTTGTATGATTGCTAAACCAGAACAGAGTGCTTGCTAGCTTTCTGTAAACAAATTCTAAACAAAACTTAAACCTTATAAAAAATCACAAATTAATAATACAAACAAAAGTATTGATTGTAGTAATACATCCATTTTCCAAGCCATGACCAGCCACGCTGCATGCCTTTGTACACTAGGGACAGAGCTTTCAAGATGGCTTAGATTCTTGATAGGCACCAGAGTAACAGTTTGTGCATTCAGAAGCACTCATAACTTAGGAGCTCCAGTATGTCTCTGAAGAGCATGTTTTTCACAGAGGCTCAGCACCCAACCAGCTGAGTTCCTGACACCATTACATTTGATGCTCAAATAAGATCTGAGATTTTTAGAAGTCCTGGCTGAACAAATCATAAATCCTCAATAGCTCACTGACTCCTTTGTTCCTTCATTCTTCAAGTACTGCTATTAGCTGTTCTTTCCACTTCTACTGTCATTCCTCTTATGGGAAAGAAAAAAAAAAAGAAAAGAAAAAGAAAGATCAAATTGTCTTATTTGAAAGAAAGGAAGTATGAACCCAGTGAGAGCTCCCCAACTGCAATAAACCGTGAGCACCTCTTTTCCCTTTGCTCACTAGAAACATAAGAAAAAAATGGAACAGAAGTAAAAAAGCAGCTTTCTGCATGTCTTTTCTGCTTCATTTTCATACAAAGAATGCTTCTAAAGGTCTTGCTCTAGCTTAACAGCTTAGAAAATGGGGAACCACTGAAGGGGTTAAATGGGAAATAAAAAAATATATTATTTTTTAAAATTAGTAAAAATGCAGCACTGAAAGCCCAAAGTATGTATTATGAACTGTGTGGCTGCTCAGAACGTATTTTATGAAACTATTAATGCTTAACTTTTTTGGTTAAATCTCCAGTACTAAAATAAATCAAAAGCATGTATTATATGATTGTAGCATAAAACATGCTCACTTGTATCTCTCTGTTTAAGTAGCAGAACACAACTTGCTTTTTCCGTGAAGCATATGTTATGGTTCTCATCAGCAACACCCCACATGAGCATCACAGTGCAGTTGCTAAGGAACAACCAGCTGAAATTACACATGTACTCTGAACACTGAAATAGTGCCTGACACAGGTTGACTACCATCAGGGAAGATACCACAGTAAGTTTGAAGCTCTAGTTTAGTACATTCATCACAAAACATAGTTGTGGTTACTTGTGCTAATCTATTACGACACAGCAAATTTTTTCAATAATATTTTGCATGATTAAATAATTTTAAAAGTGGCTTTTTTACAACCTGAATTGTCAACATTTATTGTAATTGCAATGAGTGAATTAAAAATTTCTGAGATATTTTTGTAATCCCAGACATCCTCCCTTTTCACCTGCAATTACTTCCACAAACATAGGTATTTTTTCTTGCTTAGAGACCCATAGCTTCACAGGATGCCAAGTAACACCCAGCCTTTTCTAAAGTGGTTCCTGTACCATTGATTCACTTAAGTCTCAGTATTCACTTTTACTAGTGTTTGTCTACAGGTCATGCAACACAGCTCGAGTCTCTCATTTCATTAAAACAGTAGGTCATAGAATCGTAGAATCACAGAATAGTTTGAATTGGAAGGGACCTTGGAGGTCATCTAATCCAGTCCCCTTGCAGTAAGCAAGGACATCTTCCACTAGATCAGGTTGCCCAGAGCTCCATCCAACCTGACCTTGAATGTTTCCAGGGATGGGGCATCTATCACCTCCCTGGGCAACCTGTTCCAGTGTTTCACCACCCTAAGCGTAAAATATTTTTTCCTTAGATCTAGTCTAAACCTCTCCTCTTTTAGTTTAAAACCATTACCCCTGGCCCTGTTAGAAAATTTATCCCCATCTTTCTTATAAGTCCCGTTTAGGTACTGAAAGGCCGCAGCCAGGTCTCCTTGGAGTCACCCCTTCTCAAGGCTGAACAACCCCAACTCTCTCAGCCTCTCCTGATAATGGAGATGTTCCAGGCCTTTGATCATTTTTGTGGCCCTCCTCGGGACCCGCTCCAACATGTCCATGCCCTTCCTGTGCTGAGTGCTCCAGAGCTGGACCCAGTATTCCAGGTGTGGTCTCACCATACAGAGTAGAGGGGCAGAATCACCTTCCTCAGCCTGCTGGCCACGCTACTTTTATTGCAGCCAAGGACACGGTTGACTTTCTGGGCTGCAAGCACACATTGCCAGCTCATGTCCAGCGTCTCGTCCACCAGGACACCCAGGTCTTTCTCTGCAGGACTTCTCTCAATCTTTTCATCCCCCAGACTGCGTCGATACTGAGGGTTGCCCCGACCCATGTGTAGGACCTTGCATTTGGCCTTGTTGAACCTCATGAGGTTTTCACAAGCCCACTTCTCCAGCTTGTCAAGGTCCCTCTGGATGGCATCACCCCTAAGGGGTGTCAACCTCACCACTCAGCTTGGTGTCAACCACAAACATAGTGAGGGTGCACTCAAACCCATCATCTATGTCATTGATGAAGATATTAAACAGCACTGGCCCAGAACAGACCCCTGAGGGTCACCGCTTTTTACTGATCTCTGTCTGGACAGTGAGCCATTGACCACTACCCTCTGGAAGCAACCATCCAAACAATTTCTTATCCACTGAACAGTCCACCCCTCAAATCCATGTCTCTCCAGTTTAGAGAGAAGGATGTTGTGGGGGACCGTGTCGAAGGCCTTGGAGAAGTCCGGATAGATGACGTCCGTGGGTCTTCCCTTGTCCACTGATGTGGTCACTCCCTCACAGAAAGCCACTAAGTTGGTGAGGCAGGGCCAGCCCTTGGTGAAACCATGCTGGCTGTCCGTCAAAGGCCATCAATGGATAGCTCAGGGAGAAGGTTATGACAGATGTGTCCAGACGGACCATCCCCTTGGAGTTCTCCGTCTCCCTCTTTTCTCTCCAGATTCTTGTATTCAGAATTATATTTAATAAGCAATGGTGAATCTGTCCTCTTTTGATTTGTTCACTTAAACTCTACAAAGTCCTCTTGGCAGTCCAGTCTACACTTTCTGAAAAATAAGTGCTTTAACCATGTCCTTCTAAATTCACTAAGTAACCACGGTCTCTTATTTTAGAAAAAATTGCAAATTTCTGCAAATCATGCTTGATTTCAGAGCCTGTCATTATTAAGTCCCTCAGTTCCTTCTTTTCCATGTCTGTGTGGTCCACTTGGAGAATTTAGGAAGTGCGTGATCAAATCTGTGTATGCCCACTGTGGTTTTAAAGGAAAGAAACTCTCCAGATAATATCACATGGCTAAATACTTATTGCTTTCATATAACCTAAAATTCAACAAAAGAAAATTTTAATAAAAATTTTGTAGTAATACAGGTTTCCAGTAACTTAATAGATGGTACTACTCTAATTGAAGAACTGTGGCGCTATTCAGCATGCAAGCAGCCATTCACAAGTTGGAGACTTACCCTTCCACTTATGCTGAACTTCAAGCTTCATTTTCTCAAAGTAAATGTTTTGAAAGTGAAACCCACTTGACTAAATTAAGAAGACATATTTAGCAAACTATCTTAATTATTAATCAGTTTGCAGTTTTACCCACTTGTGCCTACTCTGTGTAATAAACATTTATTAAGCTTTTCTTTTTTATATCATGAATGCTGCTAATATGCTTTGAACGGCTCAGAGAAAATTACATATAACATTTGGCTGCAAAGATAATAATTACAAAAATCTAGATCTGGAGATTTTGTGTTGTTTTTTTTTTTTTTTCCCTCTTCCCACCAAAACATTCTGAATCCCGGGTTAATTTCTTTTAGCTATCAGCCTATAAATATAATTGAACAGACAAGTTTTTTTCAAATCACATCTCAGAAATCACTTGCTTATTTAAGTAATTATGTATGTGAGTAACAGTAAAATATAATAATAAGCATACACTTGAGATGTTGGTAATTTATCTTACCATATACATAACCATGAAGTAATATATACCATAAGGTAAAAGCAAATATAGCAAGTACATATTGTGTTTATTTAGTGAACAACTGAAACCATTACAAGATATACACAGTAACAATAAATAATTTATTTTTCTGTTTGTAACTTAGCAGGAAATGGATTTCAGCTTTTACCAATGTATTAATTATTAAAAGAAATCAGGAAAGGTTTGAGTGAGTGGTTATATACCCATTGACTCCTACCCACTTTCGCTCAAGCCCTAAATATATTTGTTAAGCATATTTCAGTTTGGGCTGATCTAAAATATTTATTTTTCAAATTAAAATTGGTCATTTAATAGAAATGCTTGAAATACCACCTTTTACGTGTATTTTTGAATTTTTTCCACTGTACAGCTCTTCAGAAGCTTAACAATACCTTCAGTTCTTAATAAAGCTGGTATATTTTGGGCAAAAAAAAAATTGACGGTAATGTTTTTAATTTTCTTTTCCTTTCCACAGATTTTTTTTCTAGTCAAGTGTATGTAGAACTAAAGCTGTTCCCTAACTACTGCATCACGTGCTTTCAGTTCTTGCTATAACACTGTGGAGACCCTAAAGGCATACGGGTCTCTTCACTGCATCATGTCAGTGTGACAAATCAGTGGGGACTACTCAGGCTGTAGTGTAATGTTCACTTACATCAACGAGAGCTTTTATTAACTACTAAGGGCAATGAATCAAGCCCTAACTTACTTTCACATTGCAAATATTTCTGAAAAAAGTTCACAGAAACACACTTGTAGTATTGACAAATCATACAAAATCATGATTGTGAAGAAAACAGTTTGTGTGAAATATATAGAAAATAAGTGAGAAGGTTTGCCAGTACTTCATTAAATTCACATTTTTCTCTGGGGCAACAAATATTCGTTAGTATGTACTCCTAATACTTAACTATATACTCTATGTTGGAATTCACACCAGTGAAGTATCTATGTTAACAAAATCATCTATAAAAACATCACACCCCTAATAAGGGAATATTTCCTTCTCTTTTAAGATTGTGAGGGAGAATATAAGCAATAATTTTATATGCAGATCTTATGCAATCTTTAATAACAAGTCCATTTATAGGGTGTATATTCCTTTGTGTCAGTCAGGTCACTCAGTCTCTAAAACATCAAATTTCAGTGTGGTGTTCACAGGCATTCCTCATTCAAACAAAGGAGAAATATGATTCTTTTATTTTACAAAAATCTATGTGTACTACAGCATTAGGGCCATGACAAGGATTCAGAGGTGGAGCCTGGGAAACAGAGTTGGGTTGGAGGAGGAGGAGATCTGTAAGCACAACCAAACCACACCAGTCTAACATCTCCTCTCCCAAGGCTGGAACCTCCCCATCAGCCCAGAAAATACTGATGATGTCCTTGGACAGTGCCTGGGCCCTAGCTGCTGCCTGTGGCCAGGCTGGGGAGGGGACAGCAGTCTGCTAATTAAACCTATACTGCAATCAGCAAAGTGTTCAGAGTCAAATCCAAATGTTCAGAAACCACAGAAAAACTGCTGATTCTACACAACTGAACTCATCGTCATGTGGGAAATCGCACTTTATGAAATTACATACAAAGCATTCATTAAAGCGCTTTTAAAGATAAAGGCAAAACGCCTGAAAAGTGCTTCTTGTTGAGAATTTTGATGTTGTGCCGATATAAAAGGCTAACATCTTTCTCCTGTGCACCAACACTGAGAGCAAAGTAATGACAGCGTTTAGGAAGCCGTGGTGAGCTTCAGTTCCACTCTGGAACAATAATTAGTGTTCACCGTGTAATCTGAGGCCTGCACACCACATTGGTCACAGAAGGTTAAGTTAAACCCAAGATCACTATTCACCCAGACAGAGAAGTCTTTTGGGACCTTTCCACTGAGTAGCACGAGCTTTTTCACCTCCTGGTAGCAGTCTCTGGACAAGTAAAGTAGTCTCTTTGCTCCCACCCAAAACCGAGGCACTAAATTAACTGATAAAACCTGTCTGTTGTGAGATACTCTGAATGTCACTAGCTGCACTACATGTTTGGTCAAATGGTTGCCTAAAAAAAATCCTAGATGCAAAACATCTTTTAATCAGCTGGGCAGAATTCAGCTATACAGGAAGGCCGGACACCCTTCTATAAAAGCAGATACTGATTAGACAAAGCCTCTGAAACTAAATGTCCTGTGGTTTTGAGAAGTGAATCCACATGACAACTGGACAATAAATGCTGTGCAGCCAATTTTTATCTTTCAAAAGGGCATCTCTGGTCCTGCAGGGACCAGAAAATCATAACTGTGAGAGAGAATTTTCTCATCTCCTTGTATGCTTGGATCCACACAATTAAATAAATGAACAAAATAAAAAAATAGAACAAAAAATAGAAGTGCTTGAGTTACTGTGTCTTTAGAGGCATACTCACAGTGGGATTATTTTTCTACTGGGCTGGAAAAGAACAAAGAATATGGAGCCATCCTCACCTAGGGGAGTCACAGAAGCTTGCATTGGTTGAGCATAATTGTAGGCAATTGTTTCAATTGACCAGGTACAAGAAAAACATCTTGTCACTTCCTCTCTGACACACTCAACCAAGCCAGTGTTACTCTATGAAAATTCATCAAACATCATAATAACAAGTGCAGATATGCAGAGAAAGACATAAAGATAAGCTTCTTTGGACAAAGTAAATCCCTGAGTCCAGCTCAAGTTCCAGCCAAACTTAACAAAATATTCTGCTGACTGAAACTAAATATTTTTGTAGCATTATTATTAATACCTGTAACTTGATATTACTCTTTATGGAAGTGCAGAGATATATTGTACCATGAAAGTTTTATGAACCCTTTTGACTCAGATTTCAACTATTTAACAAGGCAAATAATATATTCCCTTTTAGAACTGAAACAAGAGTATTGCAAACCAAAAATATTTTGCAATTTGCATTTTCATTACCTCTTACCAATGGTATATTTGGCATTCTTTGTGAAAAAAATAATTTTCATTATTTTCCAAAGCATAGATATATGTATTTGGGCAACAAATTTATGTTTATGTTTATGTTTGTGTTTATGTATATGTTTGTGTTTGTATTGTCCCAAAGTTGCTACAAATAATTTTGGGGAACAAATAAAAGTTTCTTCAAGGCCTAATGCCTACTGCTGGAAATAGATACGATGAAAAGTCTAAGGATTATTGATAAGATCTTCAGTGTAACTGGGAAACTGAAGAGTCTGAGATTTTCCTCTTGGCTGATCTACACCCTTCCTCCCCCAACCCTACATTCCCTCTCCCCCATTCCCCACACTCAGTTTATTTTATACTTTTAAAAATCAAATAAATAAAACTATTGTTAGTCCATTTGAGTTTAGTTTAATTTCTTAGAATAAGGACCAAAATATCTGTTAAAGAATATTGAGAAAATATCAGTCTTCAATGTTTAAGAATTATTGTGACTGCATATATATAAAAAACAGGATTTATCTTTTTCTGCTTCCTTTTAAAGTTTTTAACATCTTTTTCAAGTTTACATCATACAGAACTTGTATCTCCTACTGATGTGTTACACCTATGTTTTTGAGTATTTAAACACAATTTTAGGGGTGTGAAAATTTCCTTGAACTTGTAATTGATCAAGTATATTCACAGCCAAGAACTACAATTAAAAAAAAATTACAAGGTTTGTTACAAAGTGGATTAGGTTTTTTTAAAAAATTACATGTACACATGAAAATGCTGAGATACAAGACCAACATTTAATGATATTTTTAAAATGTAACCATTTCTGAAGCTCAAATATCTAGCTTATTTCTCCTGTCTTACTAAATGTTGAGACATTAGCCTTCTCATTGTGTTTATGTTATTTTTACCTTAGCCATGAGGATTTATGGGCACTTCTAGATGGAACTGAATTCGTAGAGCTTCAAACTTCAGGACAAGGGACTCATGTTTGAAATAGTGAGAACTGACAACACTGAAGGACAGACGAAAGTCACTACTTTTCCTCTTTCTTTGTGTTTCAAGTAACACTTGCAGAGTCTCATCAGGTTCCTGCACCTTGCCCATCTTTGCCCAGATCCATGCTGGCTCTCTTCATTAGAAGTTTTGCAAGCTCATTCTCTTACTGTGATACTACCTCTAAAATAGTTAACTTCTTCATCTTTATAATAGTTATTAGTCCTTAGTCCTTGAACTTATTTCCTAAATTTTGAGTATTTAAATTTTATTGCCACCTGGAGCTTCCTGCTGTTACTTTTATTTGATCGCACAGAAGTCCAAGGAGTAGAAAGTCAGTAACAGGAGCTTTGCACTTTGCTGCAGTTAAAATTTAAATTGCTCCCCAGAGACAAAGAGTTATAGAATTGTACTTCAGAACAGTACTTATCTTCTTTTTTTTTGCAATATGATTAAAATACTTCTTCCTATCAGTTAATGAGTTAGATACAAATTTAAAAAAAAAAAAAAAAAAAAAAAGGACTCGAGCAGCTACAGTTCAGGTTGTGTAAAGTGTAAAAGCTAACTTTCAGCCACCTGTTCCAGATGGATTCCAGGAGTGTGTGTTATCTGCCTGGGCATGGGGAAATAGATATGTGTTCTGGTGAATGACAGGGATTTTTTGGCTCTGATTAGTGGGGTCAGCTGCCAGAAAGATGATCAACAAGGTTTGACTGCAATCCTGTGGCACTCAAGAGGGAAAATGCCACTGTCCAGTGCTTTCCAGTTCCAGTCAAAATTTACTTTCACCTCCAATTTGGTCTGTCATGGTACACTGAGGATCTCCTGAGAGATGCAGGTTTGAGGTCCTAGGTAAGGAGGGGCAAGGATGTGGGATATCTTGCCTGCACAGTGAGCTGGTGGTAGCATTGCATGCACTAAGTTCTTGTGTAAAAGTCATATGCATCACAGCCAATTCTTCTAGCAGCCCTGCCTCAAACACAAAAATGTTTATCAGCTTCCCCGTTCTGCTTTTGTGTGCTGTTTTGAATAAGCAGTGTATATTCTGGTACCTGCATTCTTTTGTTAGTCAAAAAACCCTCAACTTACTCTATGTAGCAATTTCTTTTATATGTAGCAATTTGTCTCTATGTAGCATCTAAAGATGCTTGTACTGTGAGACCAACATGAACTGACAACCATTGATATCACTTGTTTTGAAGTGGGGTCAGATCAAGTGGCAATATAAGCTTTGCAAGTATGACGGAAAAAGTGCACCATGAAAAACAAATGCATGCATTCATACACCAGACGAAGAAGGTACAAAACACTAACTATACATTTGATTTAGAGAGGAGATACTTTACCATATTTAGGAATGATGAAAGAATAAGAATTTCATCTGTCGGGGAAAAAAAATAAAAAAGAAACAGACATCTTCAGTCAATTGTTTAAGATGAATTTGTGCAGTGGATCAAGAGATACAGTGCTTTAAAATATATTGTCTCTATTGGCCAGACATCCAGACTAGACAACAGCTCCCCAGTAAAAAAATTTTCTGATTTTTACTTTTTGTCTAGTCTTTGCATTTTGGTGCCAGAACGTGACTGTACAGAAGAATGAGAACAAAGGACACCCAAATGTACAGGTCTGATTAATTTTAAACTCCTTAATTTTAGGTGAAAGTCTACTTTTACAGAGAAAAATTCTGAACTTCTGGCAAAAGTTCCCCTTAAAATCACTTGAAATAAAAAATAATCACTTAAAAAAATCAAGTTATTTGCTCAATGTAAATAAAAATCATAAAGTAAATTTAAAAAGCTAACCAACCAGATTATTCATAAATGAGAAAATAAACCCTGACACAAAACCACAGGTAGTCACATATCATATTGGAAGTAAATAGAACATGTTGGAGATTGGATATTTCTATCGAAAACTGAAAGTGACACTTTTCACATTAAATTAAATGTAAGGCTGTAATCACTTCTGTAATTTACAAGTAACAGTTTAGTAATAAACTAGCAGTAGTTTTGAAGGACTTCTGCAGCAAAAATTACAAGCTGTATAAAACTTGTATTTTTACAATGATTGCAAGACAGAAGAAAGCACATGCATCAAGCAGGAAGGATAGAAGGCTCTGTGGAAGAGAGGCAAGTGGCAGTTAAAATGTCAGTGCGAAGTGCTACTTTCAAAGAAAGCAGCATAAAAAATATCTACAGGGAAAATACAAAAATTCCTCCCTAAATATATTACCCGGAAGAAACTTAAAGCTTTGAGTCTGATTTTGATATTTTAGATAATGAATGAATCCTACCATTCTTACACATACCTTTCTTTTAACACATGCTCAGTCATTCTGATTTTTTATTTTTTCAGCTATAGTTTTTTCACCTTTTTCTTTTCTTTATTCTTCTCAGCTGAATAGCACAGTATTTAAAAAAAAAAATGATCCTCCCACACAGATACAGGACTTTTCTTTATGCACACATTTCCAAGTGTATCCTGATAACCTTAGAACTGAGGTGTTGCTCAGCACTAAATGCAATAAAGTAACTCAGAAAGTAAGCCAAATTTAGACTCCATCATATTTGTGTTATATGTAATAAACAATATGCATATTATATATGCAGCAAACAACTCTGTTTGAAATGGAAATACCAAATATTGCCAGATGTATCTGAAAGCAGCAAGAGCTCTTTTCAAATATTACTAGTTTAAACAGAGAGGTATCAGTGTCATTACTTTTATTCGGGAGCTTCCTGAACATCTGACCACCACTGGACCAAATTGGTTAAACTGTTATAAGCATTGGATCCAATGAATATCTAGATAACCCAGATTTCAAGGTATTCGTGATAACTTCGGATCATACATTTTTAAATAATGAGTAAAACACTTTCTGATTTGTAACAATCGTCTGTTGTTCTTGTGAACAGGCCTTTAGTAATGGATCATACCTGTAAACCACAGTTATAAGATCTAACTAATGAACACGCTGCCTTGCCATGTTTTCAGTTTATCTGGCTTCAAAGTGCAGAATATCAAGATTGCATGCAACCCGACATGCTGACCACAGCAAAAATGCCCCTGAGCTGCAAAATGGACCAAGGAGAAATGACATTTGGATAACTATGTTGTCTATGATACATCTGACCTATCTCTGCCAAACAGGCTGACTAATTAGAAATTGGGAATAGTCACTCTGTTAAGGATTTACAATACTTGAGAAATAAGTTCTTTATGAGAGAGGTTGATATCTCATGTTTAGTTATCCAAGTGATTGAAATCTGCATTTGTAGAGGTCCCCATGCACTAGCCATCCGTGAATTCTACATTTCAGTACTATATTATACTCTTGATCCATACGAGTCTCCTTGATAACTGCAAACTGACAGTTTTTATCATGCTTAATATATGAGAGTTTTTTTAATTAATGTGTTAACATTGCCAGAAACATTTAGTGACTAAAAGAGTTCAACAGAGGAGAATATGAATCACAGCTTCAGGTTCAAATGTGGCTTCTATGCTAGGACTCAGAAAGAGTCTTCCCTATCAAATCTGAATGTGTTTTGAGAAATTCCAAAGTAAATTATGGTCTCATTTTTTCCCTCAAAAATGCATAAACACAGTATTCAATTGATTTACTATGAAATTTTGTATGTACTTTACTGAAATGGACCTTCAAAATTGTCAAAAAAAGTCCCATCCTTCATATTGCATAATCTCAGTTGCGAGATCAGCTGCTTCGGAGCCTACCCAGCTCTGACAGACCGACCGACCGCGAGGCACAGGGGGGGTTTTCGGGAGATTCCTTCGCCAGGAAAACCCCGAGACAGCTGCGAAACCCGAATCCCGCCGCCAGCTCTCCCGCGAGTGGCTGAGGTGGCACGGGAGTTGCCGGGGCAACAGCAGCCACCACCCCTCCCCCAGTCCTTAAATTCTTACCGGGAGGGTGGAGAGCTAGCACCACCCAACAGCAGCAGAGGAGGCAGCTCCTGTAGTGGGACGCTGAAGCTGTCCAGAAGCCTCATAAGGCAGCTGTAGGAGCAGAGCGGGCAGGCAGGGTTCCTCTGAGAAGGGGGGAAGAACAAAAGACCAGGAAAAGCATGGACATCCTTCTACCTGACCCTCCAATCAGAGCGGTAAGCACTCGCCTCAGAGCTAAGGCTGCAGCTCTGGCTAAGGGGTCTGCACCATCTTACCCTGTGATGGCCAGTGCCTCCATGCAGACAGAGCTTCAGACAGCAGAGGCAACCGTACAGACCTTGGTGTGTGGGAGGTGCCTAAACAATTCTCCTGGGGTAGGGATGGGAGACAAACCATCCTGAATAGGTGTGCCCAGGTGGACCAGCTCCTAGAACAGGTGGCCAAATTGCAGGAGGAAGTGTGTGAGCAGGAGATAGATTGGTGGAGCTGCACCCTACCATCCCTGAGGCAAAGGCAGGAGACAGAGGCTCCACAAGAAGCAGAGGATCCCCTCCTCTCTTGCCAGCAGGACGAAGGAAGGGACCTAAGAAAAGGGGGGGAATGGAAACAGGTTCCAGCCCAGGGGGGGCAGGTGAAACCCCTCCCAACCTTCCTCACCTTCCCAATTGCCTTTATGCAGTAGATATGGGGCACTGGAACTAGAGGGCAAGGAAAATAAGGAGGAAGATGAAGGTCCATCCAGGGGGTCGCCTAAGCTGAGACAGTTGACCCCACGGATTGCAACTGCCTCAAGTAAGAAAAGAAGGAGGGTAATTGTCATAGGTGATTCCCTCTGGAGGGGAACAGAGGGCCCAATATGTCAACCAGACCCTTTACACAGGGAGTCTGCTGCCTCCCTGGGGCCCAGTTTAGAGATGTCACCAGGAAGCTCCCTGGT
>NW_010141322.1:24726-27390 GCF_000699245.1 Pterocles gutturalis | reverse complement strand
ATATAGTAATATATATTATACATACACACACTTACAAACATAAAATTTCCCACAGACTATAAGATCCCTGCATCTGTTGAGGAAAAATTATATTCTCGTTACTTTCAAAACTGAGAGTGGCAGTGAAGTTGCGTAGAATGTTAATGTCAGTGAGGAGATGCAGAAGCCATTCATGTCTCTAATTCTGAACAAACCTGATGGAAATGTCATCCTTGTACCAAGATGGCAGGGCTTCAGAAGGACCCCAAGCATGGTTCCTTCAGAACCACTCTGGATTCAGCAGCACATTGCTGAAACCAAGGTGTTCCAAATAAAAATAGACATTTTTGCATGGATTTTTTTTTTTTTTTTTTAAATTTCTGAACAGATTTGGAAACTCACAGCTGCAAAGATCTAGGAATTTGGGAAAAATGGAAATGTAAAGAATATTTTTCCTTCTCTGTAATGAAGAAAAGTGAATAACCTTTCCATCTTTTCTGCAAGAATATTGTTGAAAACATGTTGATTTCAACTGACTGGCAGGTTTGAAAAGAGTCACCAGCTGGGCAGCATTTCAGCAGCAGAAGTCTGTGGAGGTGAGACACCAGTGTCAAGATTTGTGAGACTCCAAAGCCTATATTAATATTATTCTAAGACATTTGTTTTCAGTCTCTTTTCACCTACAGACCTTTAAGCATTTTCTGAAGTAGGTGTCAGCCCTTACACAGAGAATTCAGTCCTAGTGACAACAATTTTCCTTTTCTTGGTTGTCCTTCAATGACTCTGTAGAAGCAGACAGAGGTCCTGAGGGTCTGCAGAGTATACACTGAGAGTGACTGATCTAATGTAAAACGAATGTGTGTAGTGTGTCCCAATAAATTATTTTATCACCCTTTTCTGATGACCGTGTATCAGCCTCCAGCCTTGTGATATGTAATGGTAGTAAAACTTCTAAAATTTTGCATGCAGATGATAAATTGAATGACCTTGAATGGGGTTTGCACTGGACACTTTTTGGGTAGCCAAAGGTGATGAAAGGCGACAAAAGCCAAAGGTGTTGAAAGTAGAATAAAAAAAGTTCTATTCTTAGTTGCTATAGTTCAACTCAGGATATTTGTGTGTACTTAACCAAAAAATTGATTTACCTAAACGCATTAGGATGGATTAGTCAACATGGTTATTATCCTATATCCAGAAGAATCATTGCAGTTACGAGGCTGGCACTGCTTTTGTTGTTAGCCTCCAATCTAAAGTTTTTAAATGTGGATGAAAGATTTATTTTTGACTGGTGTCGTGGTTTATAAAACCACGGGGACAGTTTTTTGCTAAACACCTGGTGGGCTGAGGCAGGGACAGGGAGGGTTTCACTCACCACTTAGGGTCGCGGGCAAGAAACTGACACGACTCGTGAAGAACAAGAAAACAACTGAATTTATAAACTGTTTACAACAAGAAGCAAGATATTGAAAGAGAGAAACCACATCTTAAAAAGGCACTTTTCCCCCACCCCTCCCTTATTTCCAAAGCCCAAAGTCTTTGTTCTGTACCTTCTCCCCACCCCAGCAGCGCAGGGGGGCAGGGAGTGGGGGATGAAGTCAGTCCGCCGCTCTTTCCTCCTCACAGTCTTTCCCGGCTGCCACGTGGAGTCCTTTTCTCACATTGAGAGTCCTTCTCCAGAACTTCTCCAGCGTGAGTCCTTTTCCAACAGGGCTACAGTCCCCCGATGACTTCTAGTTCCAGCGTGGGGTCCTCCACGGCTCTTCACCACGTGGCAGGGGAAGTGCCGAGAGTGTTCTCTTTCATGGTTCTGACTCAGTGTCTTCATGGCCGTCTCCTTCAGCATCTTCCTTCTCTCTTTGCCTTCAGGTCTTCATTGTCTCCTGGGAAAAAAGGCTCCCGGGTGAGCCATGGCGGAGGCTTGGGCTACGGCAGGTTATTTCGCAGAAGCCGGGCAGGCGGCTGGACCGGCCTGCCCAAGCCGTGCCCTGCCCGGGGCTGCGCCAACCCATTGTTCTGTGCCCCCTCTCAAATATGTTATTCGCAGAGGTGTCGATTGGCTCAGCCCTAGCCTGGGGTGGGTCCATCTGAGCTGGGACACTTCAATCAGTTCCTTATAAAGCTTATGTGATGGTGGTGCCCCTTCCCCAACTTCCCTCCCCTCCAAACCGGAACTCTTAGCAGTTGCTTAAGGAGCCATTACGCCCCTCCCTGCTACCAGACAAAACCCCCACACAAAACCATAACAACTGGAGATTGGTAGTCAAAGATGGATGGCCACTTTTTAAGGGCCTGAGCAGGTTTTTGGACCTCTCTGTTCACTGTGACCTTGATTTTTTTTTCCTTCAGATTGTCAGTCTGTGCTAGTTCTGAGTAGGTATGCACCTTATAGTTTTGTCACCTGTTGACAACTGAAAGTTGGCTACCAATTCAAGTTATCTGGTTTCTGGAAAGTACAAAACTATGGTCTTTTTTTCTTTTTTTTTTTTTTTTTTGATTGAGCATGTATGAATGACACCAACATTAGATACAGGAAGTATCTAAGTTCTGTTGTTCTGACTATTTTTACCTCCAAAGGACCTCAAAATCAAAGCAAAATTGTCAAATTTCACATAGGATTGAGCAAAAGTAATATGTCCTTCACCAGTACTTAAGCAAGTTCATTATTAATTTGTCTGGGAAGCTGCT